>NW_009621775.1:15302-22219 GCF_000690535.1 Cariama cristata
GGGTGGTGTGGAGTGACTGCTGCTGGAGCCCCTGTTAACCTCAACAACTTGGTCTCATCAGCAGGCTTTATCACTGCTTCACATCACTCCTCCTTCTAGGGCATCTACATGCTTGTTTAACCACACAGATCCTAGCACAGAGCCCTGCAAAACTCCCAAACTTTCCTCTATTACAAGAACCATTTATTTTTGCCCTGTTTCTCCTATCCTAACCAAACAGTCATCCTTTTCTGGATAAAAAGCCAACATCTACAACAGTAACCTTACCCAGCACTCCTTTGCCAATGTGAAATAGCCTGTCAAGGACCAGGTTCCCTTCTCATTTTGGACTCCTTTGTCTTGCTCTATTTTGTTGCTAGAAGAACTAATGCAGACAGCAAACATTACTGCTTTAGTGCAGCTGCCTAAGAGAGTGTGTCCTTGGAAGGTGGGAGGGTGGAAACATTGTTCATCCACTTGTCTCCTTTTAACAGAAAAACCAGAAGTAATCAGTCTGTGCATAAGCAGTGCTGTTGAGTCTGACCCTTTTTAGCTCATTAAAAGGGGGGAGGAAGGTAGTTGAACCTAGAACCTATTGCTGTGTCCAGTTCAAGGCCTTCTGCAGAATTTGACATCTGCTCATTCTCTATGGCAATGAAATAAGGGGTCTGTTATCAGAAGTGCTGTAATTACATATTCATCTCTCTGCTTTTGATATTCTAGAGTTTTGGTGAAACTGTTCAGTGCCCTCTTCACAGTCTTGATGACCTGGCACCTCTCCTTTCTTGTGCTTTTCTACAGTGTAAGGTTTTTTTCCCTCCGTCTGGTCTGGAAATGTACACTTGAAGTGTGTGTGGGTCCCATTGGGCACTTACGATAAATGCTGTTAAGCAAATGTAAATCACAAACCCATTGTTTAGCAGTCTATAAGTAATCAAAAGAAGTACTCTGGGATAGCAGCAGCAGTGGCTGGGACTGTTCAGCAAATGGCAGGCTCTGTCTGAGGTGAGTGAAGACCTGCAGTGATGTTACGTTGTGGGATAAGCGTTGCAGCTTGGGGCTGAACTTTCACACAAGCACTTTCCCACATGAGGAGGAATCAGTGGGTGGAGGAGCCAGTTGAAGTTGCACAGAGACTTGGTACTGAGGGGCAAATCAGTGACTTGAACAGCTCTAATGCTGGAGAAATAAACCTAGCAAAAACCAGACCATAAGGGGATAAAAGTTGTCAGTTACGAAACAATGATCTGGTGGACTGAACTGGAAGAAGACAAAGAAGAGAGCCTAGATGGAGAAAGGCAGTGTTGCTCGTCCTTATGATTTCTCTGATAAATGACTGCAAAAGAATGTTGCCTTCAAGTTGCAAATGCAGTTCTTCAGAGGCTTGCACTGAAAAGCTCCAAAAAGAAAAGCAGAGGGATTAAAAAAGAGCAAACCAGCCAACCAACCAAAACCAACCCACAGGTAGAAAAAAGATAATTTTTTTGAATTTTAAAAGATGAATGATTTTCAATTCCTTTTGTTTTATTTTTTAAAGCATGAAACTGTGAACAGGAAATAGAAAAGGAACTAGTGTGTTTTCAGCAACATAAAGATAGCAACGGTTTGAACATGAGAGAAATGTGAGAGAACAAAGGAGGAGAAAAGGGGGAAAAGAGAGGGAGATGAGGAGGTGGGGTAGGGCTGGAACAAGTAAAAGCAGGGACCCTTCAGGGGTGGAGACTGGGGAAATTATTGAGAAAGGGGGAAATATTAAGAAAAACACAACAATAACAAAACTCCATAGCTTTTTCTTCTGGGGGAATGTGGGAGAAATTGTAACTCTGAGTCAGTGTAGTTCTTGTCCTGATCCTGGCAGAGCTCATTTGTACGTCGCACCTAAAGAATTACTGAAAAACCAACTGCATTTTGAAACTCTCTTTGTGCCTTAGGTAAAACTTCATGGAACACTCGTGGGCATTTGGCCTAAGAACAGGCTGCGAGAACATGCAGCACAGAGTCAGATTCGCTTCTGTACGACTCTTGGCTTCAGCATGCTTGTATTGGGGTGCATTTGGCCAAAGCTTCTGAAAAAAAAAAGCTCTATAAAATATGGCAGTCAAAAATGTGCTCATGTATGTTCTTGGAGCCACTCTCCTCAGTAGCCTCTGGCTCTTTTGCATGGTTGTATCTACACAGAGCTTCCATAAAGGCAGTTAAGCCTTATTTATCTCAATTTTGTGTTACAAGAGTACCACAACAGCCAGACTCTAACAGGAGATGTGCCTTGTTCTCTGTAATTTGTCACGGCCATTGAGGTGAGGAGCCGAACTCTCTATTTCACTGGAGTCAAGAAAGGGTTGCAAGAGAGTTGGAGGGTAAAAGCTTCAAAGCTTCTACCTGTGAAGTGCTGCCCTGAAATGGATATGTGAATGCTGAGCTCACTTTGGAAGGAGGTCCCAAATTCCTGCATACTTTGTGAACCGTAGTTACTCTGAGGGTTTGGCTTTCAGAAGCTGTGAAAGGTAAAATAAATTACCACCAACTCTGCTGCTTGCTTTCTTTTAAACTGAACACATTCTTCTCAAATTGAAATATAATTATGGACCTGATGTGCTCTGAACATTTTATTTAGTCAAACTGAAAATTATATTCTCTGGAAGCTGCTTTAAAGCCAAAATTAAAAAAACCCCACCTAATTATAGCAGCAGTGTGGAGGAGGTCTGTTAGTATATTGTACAATACATTTTGACAGCTGCTTTTTACTGGAAGACTGTCAAGACCCTCAGAAATATTTTGAAGTGCTTAAAATGGGTGAATACGAAATCTGTAGCTGTTGCATAGCTGGCAAAGACAAAAGGACTTGTGCGTTTGGTTGGGTCAGGGTTATAGCAATGGTTAAGAGCATATTCTCATCTTAGCTAGGCTTCTAAGCTATTTTCAGAAGCTTTGCTAAAGTTATAAAGGACGAAACTGCACCATTATTTGGCATATGGAAAAACTCTCCAAAAACATTCAACGGGTGAGAGGCATTTCAGATGTTTCTAATTTTAAAGATTTGGCCTGGTAGCTTCACTCTTATACTTATGGTCAATAGGCCAATGGGAGATGGGGCAATTAGAACAGTGAACACGTGGAGGAAAATCAAGTCCATCTCTCCATCAGCCCTGCTGTTTTGCACCAGTTCTCTTTCCTTTGCCCTTGTCCAATACTGATGCGGTGTCCAATTGTTGCTGATTCTCACTGTCTGCCGGGAACAGCTGCCCCTCACTCAGGAGGGCCATGCTGGCTACAGACCCCGAGGGAAGCTAGCTCCAAGCAGGGCTGGGCACGAGCTCCCTCCTTCTCAGACAGCAGCATACCAAGTCAAAGCATACCAAAGGGATGCCTCAGTCTCCTTGCCTTATCTTTTGGGTAGGGCACCATGTGATGGAGGCCTCCGACTTGCCGGTTCTTGTATGTTTTCTTTGGGTAAGCGGTGGGAATGGAGGGCTGCGGCAGGCAGTGCATCTGCAGCTGAATCAGCTGATGAATCATGCACTGTCGAGGGAGCAGAAATCATCAGGACCACTATCGCTTTATCTCTGGAGTGAATGACCTGAGGAATGGCGTGCATGTGGCTGCCTCTGGGGAGAAAGAGAGAACAAGTATCTGGCTGCTGGCCTGTTCATTTGCCTCCTCTCTGTGGGCATGAACGCCTGTGTGCGGGATCATGTGCGCATAGGCAGCACCAGCTTTAAAGATTCTCATCAAGGCATCTTGTTACAGTCCTAAGTGCAGTTTTAGACTAGTTGAAAGATAAGGTGAATTTCTGGAATATTAAAGAAACTTGTCAATGGAGCTTTGTGTGGCTTTGGCTTCTTGGCTAATCATGGGGAAATGGTGCTCGATGTCCATCCTGGAGAGGCATATTTTTCACTCTTAAAACAAAAACCAACCAAGCAAAATAACAAACAAAAAAACCCCAAACAACCCAAAACCAGAAAGGAATGGAAAGGGAAAGAAAGAAATGACAGCTTCTCTCCATCTCATGGAGATGGCAGTCCATACTTGGGGCATCTTGGAACATTTGCTTATTTGACTGGTTTGAGAGAATACCAAAAAGAAACAAGCTTCCCTGAAGTATGTGTTAAAGGAAAACTGGAGTCTATCAAGGTAGTCAAAAATTACCTTTCTTTAGAGGGCTGCAAAAACAAAAGGTTGAGCCAGCTGAGGACCTCAGTCCAAAAGGAGTAAAAGATGTTCCTGATGATGCAACTGTGAATGGTGGATGTGATTTTCTCCTTAATAAGTTGCAGCCTTTCCCAGAAAATCTTTAGTGCCAGATCTTTTGTCTAATGGTGACATGTGTCTGGATAAGGAAAATCGGAATGAATTAAATTCTGCATAGTAGCTATCACTGTTTAATAGATAGCTTTTCCTGGGAGATTAATAACCTGTGTTATTCTTACAAAGAAGCAGAAAATATTTTCATGATGACCCATATAGGCAAATTCATCAACAAGTTATACCATGAGCGATTTTGGCACCACAGCTGAATGCACTTAGGTATTCAGTCATTCCACTAATGCTCATTTACATCAACTGACATTGAATCACACTTCAGGGGAGTAAGATTTGCTTTGATTTAGCTGAATTGTGAAGTATGTTCATGATAACTTTTTTTTTTTTAAACTGTCCACTGGTATGAATTCCAGAAGCTTTTACTAGAATTTCAACAGAGACATAATAGAACTATCCCAAGTGCCCTCTTATTTGTTATTTTTATTATCATCGTTATTCTAAGAGTATAATTAGTTGGAAAATACTGCTAATTAGGATTACCACATTGCTTAGTAGGGACTGAGGAACCTGCATCTTATTTTAAATAAGTAGGTTGGTCATGTCTGTCTTTGCAATGTCTGTCCTTGGTTTCAAAGTTGAGAATTGTGTTTTGCAAATGGGGCTTAGGGCTTGTCTGCCCTAGAAGTTAGTACGTGAGTTAGTATGTGAGAAATGAGCATGAAGTCTTTGATGTGAAAATGCATCCTATCGCATGGCGGGGTATCATCAAAGTAAATCATAGTGTTTAATTCACCAGTAGGCAAACCTGCTGATATTTAAGAGATTACACCTCTGTCATATTGGTGCGAATGACTGAGTACAGCAGCTAACAAACTTTCAAAGAGCTAATGAGGCTTTATAAGTTTCAGCTGATGCTGGACAAAGCTATGAATGTAGATGACACTTGTGCTCCTTCCAAACTTGGGACCTTCCAAACTGTTCCTGGCAAAGGCAGTAGCAATACCTGGTGGGTAGGATGCTGCACTGTGAAAACGGACTGCTTGCCAGGAAAGCCCACCTGAAGAAGCAGCTTGTGTGCCTGGGGATGGAAAATGCATTCTCTGTCTTTTTTCCACATAGCCATCCGTGAGGCTCCTTAATTCCCTTGGGTGTTGTGGGAAACATGATTAATTTGGTATCACGTGAGCAGGAGCATAGAGGGGGAAAGGAGCTGCATGTTCTCCCCTCCCCAAGCAGTGTACCTGCACAAAGTACAGCCAGCACAGAAACTACTGCCAAAACCACAGATTATGCTGATTTAGGGATTTTGGTTTGTGGTGTTTTTTTTTTTTCAGTCCTCAATTGTTTGAGGATGGACGTTTGACATTGACTGTGCATTAATATTTGCGGGTTTCATGGAAGAAATGCATTTTGTGAGGGGATCTTTAACTGACATTTCAAAGTCCTTTGTACCTTACAGAAAATTCTTACAGTTTTTTGTTTGTTTGTTTTTTTTTTTGACAGACTCATATTTACAACATCTAACTGGTACTTGGAAGAAAGGGCCAGCTCAGTTTATAGTTAAAGCTTCACTTTGTGTCCAAATAATGAACATATAAATACTAGCACATACAATTGCTTATTTACGTTACCAATTTGGTTTCAGCTGACTGAAATCGATCTCAGAGATGAAATGAAATTTCCAGAAAAGTATTTCAGCACTGGTTTTACAGTTTTGTTTTGGTCTGTTAGAAGCCAGTCTTCAGTCAGTCATCAGAAACTTAGACCTGTGCTCTCAATTTAGCCTGCACACACCTTGGTTTGATTCCCATTTGCTGGCTTCATATAGAAATGATGCATTTGTTTCTGTTTAGACCCTAAGAAGCATGGTACGGTTCAGCTAAGAGAAGTCAGGCAAAGAAGTGGAAAATGTCCAGATGTCTATTTCCATTGAGGTGGCCCATAGTTCCATTATTTGGGCTGTGCATTGCTCACCACTAGGGTCTTAGACACATGCAGGGGGTTACTGGAAGGCTCCTGCAGGTCATGAGTGAGATGTGAACTTGAACATGATGCAGCTGGGAAACTGTCAGCATAGAGTGAAGGACCTTCAGAGCTGGACTCTGTGCCAGTAAGTGTGTATGCATCTGCTCGTCGCCGGTTCCCTAATACTGCTGCGTTAAGTGCAAAGAAAGAAACTGGATCACCTCCATACTGGTGAAGATGACAGATCGTATTTTTTACGTCATGCCATTGATATATGTGATCAGTCTTCTCGCTTGAAAAAAATTAAGTAAAATAAACAATACCAGCAAACACCACCTCTGTTTTTTTTTTTAATTGGAAAACTTTGATTTCAAACTGATTATTCTTGTGTCAAAGCTTAGGTAATGTCCTTATCTGTAGTTTATGGACTCTGCCAATAAGCAAGAAAACTCCACTTTGATGGTAAAACTGGTCTTTTTCTTCTAACTAATGTTTGCCTTCCACTTACGCAACTCCTGTGGATCAGTCTGAGTCATGGCACTTGCCTGCACTACAGCCTTAGCTTTGTCACTATAGCTGCAGGAAATGTTTTGCAGGTTTTTTTTCTACCCACCAAAATAGTCTTCTCAGCTTGCTTCACCTGACCTTCCTGAGTGGGAATGTTGCTCCACCTTCCTCTGGCAGTTCCATGTAGGGAAGGACAGCAGGAA
>NW_009621775.1:22250-30118 GCF_000690535.1 Cariama cristata
ATGACCCTTCTTTTTCCAACAGATTTTCCACTAGGTTTACTATCTGAGCAGTGCCCAGGAAGCATGCCAGCGCCATCAATTTCTACAGTTCTCTTTGCTTAAGCTGTCTCTTTTTCAGTTTGTATTTATTTTTAAGGTACTTTTTGGCTGTAACTTGAAGTGCAATTTTTTGTAGACAGAGTTGCTTTATATGTGCTGTGTGCCCAGTTGGCTTTGATGCTCAGTGACAACCTAATCATTTTGGTTCCTCTGGAGAATTAGTCTTGAGAAAAGCGAGCATGGCTAATAGAGCTAGCTAAGAGGAAATCCCCATGCTTCTATTTGAACTGTGTTTAACATTTTCTGTGGGCCTGTGCACACGTGTGCTCAGGTGTACAAGTGCCTTCTTGATCAAGAGCCACACTTGACTTCACTTCAAAGTAAAATGATGGGGGGGAACTAATCTGTCTGTCAGCATTTATACTTTCATGAACTTGAGGGCAAAAACTCAATTATGTATAGCACTTTGCTTACCTATTGTGCTACTTATGTAAAAAATAATATATGATTTATTACAACAGCGATATGGAATTTGTAATATGGATGGGCCTGATGAAGATGCCATATTTGGATTTGGATTAAGAGTGAGTTCAAAATACACTTGTGTGTTTGACTAAAGCCAGATGGCCAGTAGGTAAGAAAGCAAGAGGCAGCTGAGCTGTTGGTGAGGCCTTTTTGCTTTTTCTTTATTTTCTGTGTGTGTTTGCTTTGTCTGAAGGCAAAGCTTAAGAACTGCTGCAGCACGTGAGTTTGGTGGGTTCTTGCTTTTGGACAAGGAGTCCTTTTTAACTAGAGTTCATGTTCTAATTCTAACTTTTTTGTGTAATATCCTGATTTCCAGAACCAAAACACTCTTCACTTAGCTGAGAGTGCGCACATTTATATGATGGGCTGGGGACACCATGCTGGCACACCTGACCAAGGAAGAAGATTATGCAGTGCCTTCTCTGTTGTACCTTACTGCAGCAATGTTGTCAGGGACAGCAATATATTCAGGTAAAATGGTTTCCATCAATAAATGTGCTTTTGCTTTGGTGCACCCTCGCTCCAGTCAACTAAATATTTAAAAGTGTGAGAAGTTAATACATTGCTCTCGGGCACTGAGGAGCACTCATACACAAAACCAGTGATGGAATATAGAATTTAATGGTGGCAGGCCCTCTGTTCCCCAGACTTCATCTGTGTGTCTGTGCTATATGTACCATACATTGCTGACCATATATTAAGTGGTCGTGACCCAGATTATATCATGACTCTGATACATTCAGTTCCTCCCCCAGAGGTGGTGTTCTTCAGTTCCCTACAATTACTACTCTGCTCACCATCTTCCAGCAAACTACCTTCTGTCAACACAAGCAACTACAGCATCAAAAGCTGTCAGAATAATAGTTGAGGAAGAAAATCATGTCTTCAAGAGCTATAGGTAAAAGGTACTGTCGGGTCAAAATGTGTGGATTATAATGTACAGTAGTTATTATGCAGAGATGGAAGCACAAGTATAAGCTTCATTTCCTTATTTTTGTGGTTGTGTTTCAGAAAGTTATGTGTTCCTACCCGAGCTGCATTGCAATGCTTTTTCTTATTAATACACGATTTAGTTAAACATCAGTATATTAAAATCAAATGCACTAGATTGTGAGGATCTTGTTCGAAGTTGAAGGGCTGTTTAATCTAGTTCTAGTCTACAGGACTTAGAGGCACGGTGAACTGCTGGGCACTTTCCTCACTAAAATCCTTTTAAAGCTGTCATAGTACTCTTTCAACAGTGTGTCTGCTGGAGCATTACATTGATTTAAGAGTAAGCAATTTAACTAGGATTGGAGAATGTGTTTTGAACTCAGAACTTGGAATCCGGATGGGTTAGAAGTTGTAGAAGTTGGCCTCATCAGTGATTTATAGATGTTTAGAAGATGTTGAACAACGATTTTTGAGGAGCAATGTAAACAAAGTATGTTTATATTAGCGATTCTTTGATGTGAAAATCTATTCAGAAGGTGCCAGGGCACTATCAGAGAACATCATCAAGAACATCCTGATGTGTAATTCCACAGTAGGCATTTCCTGCTGTTACTCTACGAGGTTTCACCTTGTCTGTTGTACTGCTGGGAACGCCTGTCAAGGTACAGCAGTTAATGAAATTCTCAAAGAGCTAAAGAGGTTCTTACAAGAAAGGAAACTGGAATCAGGAAAGTAGCTCTAAGCTAGCTCTGTTAGGATCAATGTGGGGCAAATTTTCAGTCAGAAGTGGTGCCTAAGAAAATTTAACTTCTACCTAAATAAGATAGTTTTTGGGAAGTGCTCAGGATCCTACAGTGCTGTTTTGGTATCTTTTGATTTCAGTCCAGCCATTTATTTTGATGCTTCCTGCACTCCCTACAGTACTTGTGATGGCTGCTTCGTTTTGAACAACTGCCCTTTATGCTGGAGCCAAGCCACTTCAGTACCTGAATGTGTGCTCATGCCTGGCAGGAAGCATCCTAAAGGTCCAAATGTACAGTTACGAGTGCATGAAAAAAACATCAGAAAGGAATCTTACTTGGGCGTTTACAGTCCAGTTACAAGTCTGCAGCAGCTCTCCAGGCAGACTATTCTCAGAATCACAGAATCAAACAGAATCGATTACATTGGAAGAGATCTCTGGGATCACTGAGTCCAACCTTTGACCTAACACCGTTGTGTCAACTACACCGCGGCAAATGACCATCTCGTTTATGGCAAATCTGAGAAACTCGCTCCACTCCTGTGAAGATCAAGGTACCTCCCCTTCCCTGCAGTTACCATTAAGCGGTTCCCACCCTGGGCACCCACACCCTGCCTTGCTTGTTTAACCTCCACGAATATCTTAACCCCATTACTGCATCTGCCCCTATCGAGCCTCCACTGCAAGGTAGTATGTGAGGAGTGGGAATTTGTCCATGTCCTATCTGTGCACAGACACATCCTCCCAGGGTGCAGAGCACTGTTGGAGGGATTAGCCATGCTGCCCAGCTTCCCGCAGGAAACACAACCCCCCAAAACACCCACGCCTTCTGCAGTGGCCAGCCATGTTTGAGGGCTGCTGGGGCACCTGTGGCTGAGTGGCCCCCAACCTGTTCGAATCAGACAGGTTTCTGACCCACCTGGCTATTTCAGTATTTCTTGTAAATATTTATACTTCAGTATCAGACAACTCGAACCACAAAAAAATTCTTACTCTTTTTTAACAGAATAACTACCCTTCTGAAAAATTCCAGACTCAAGTATAAGGCAATATATACTCAATTTCCACTTTGTCCTACTTCGTTAATTTTATAATCTCTCATGTTTCTTGGCTTGCTCTGTGGGGCTCCTGACATAAAAAGCAGCTCCTCAAATTTTTAGTGTTTTGTATGCTACTGCTGTTTCTTCAGATGAGACTTCAAACACTCTGTTTCTCACATGAAATAATAGCCAGCACTGATCAACGAGTGCATTATGATTTCAGATGAGAAATAAAAACAAAGTCAAAATAATCCATCAGGAATGAACAGTGTTAGTGGCATGAGGGGAAAGTGAACTATAGGTTTTCAGATGTGTTTTCTATAAGCTGTTGAGCATTTGGAAACATTTCCGATTAAATCAGTTATTTTTTAAACTGGAGCTTGGGATGCTTAGGGTATCTTTTGTCTGCTTGTGTTTTCAGATGTATAGTTTTTATTTTAAGCTGTATTTCATGCTGAAGTGATTGAGGAGTTTTACTGATATAAGCAAGCAGGGTGTGCCTTGGCAATCCTGCTGACAGGGAGACTTACTAGAAATGCAGATAGATAATTTTATCAAGAAGATTTCTGGTCTGCTTATGCTTTTTTCCATATAAGGGATAGACCACACAAGACAACTTAGGAAGATGTCAAATGTGTGGAGTTCATGCAGGCTGAATGCATCGTTTCACCCATGCAAACAGTACAGGGATGAGGCATGTTGATGGAGCTTGGTCAGGACAGGTTTGTAATCATAATTTAGCTGTTGACCGCAAAGCCTCTAACACTAGTTCAAGTTTCCAAGCTGTCCTTTCTAGGGCTGAATGTTATTGGCTTCTTTGTATGAAATCTGGGCGTTTTATTAATCAGTGCTGTAGGTGCTGGGGCAACACAAAGTACCACAGAGCTCACCACAAATAATTTGTGATTTGCGAGAGGGGGAGGTGTGAGTCTGTTCTTTGTGTGTTTGAAAGCCTGTTTCCCCCTAAGAAGGCTGTCTCTTCACAGCTAATAGAGTCTAGATACTTGATGGGGAGACTTAATCAATTTAAGATTTGTTTCCATGTATTTGAAGGACAAATATAGGTTAATGTCTGTCTCTTCTCCTTCCCTGCTTTCTCCCCACTCATCATGCGTCTTTCCCGTGGAGGAACAACAGCATTTCCATAGAGTCTTAGGTAATGATTTCTGTCCTAGTGACACTGATGTTTAATTAACGCAAGGCTTTGAGTATTCTGCGGCGCTCTGCTCTTCAGATAAAGGAGCCAAACAGAAGCACAGCAGTGCGGTTTCCTCCAGCTTTGATGTTGGAGTACTGCCGTCTTTGGAAGAACCTCTGAGGAAATCATCGAAATGTGAAGGGGAAACCCTCAGAACTAAGTCCTCTGGAGAGGACTTCCCACTGCCTTCCTCACTCCCCTTCCAGAGAGGAATTCGCTTTCCATTTCTGCAGTGAAACCAGTTGGCAGCACAACACACGCTGCAGTTTTTGATTGTAGCTTGCCTAGAAGTACATGTTCCGGGGAGGTGGAGTGCTAAAATTTGGACAGGGACAGGAAATATTTGTGGAAGATACCTGGAAGTAAATAACTTACAACACTGTGAGGTAGATATGACAGTTTTTGTTTCTGGCATGCTTCAGTTCAGGCTACTCAGCTGGGACAAGCAAGGGGACAGTTCAGTGGTGCCAGTTGCACAGCGTGAAACCGGTTGTGGTGCATGTGTTTCCTAGGAAAATCTTTTTCCTTTCCAAGGGCAGCAAGGTGCAATTCTGCTGTCAGCAGTTTTGGGTCTGCGTTGTCCCCCGCCGGGGCTTTCCCGGCCCAGTGGCTGGAAGGGTCAGCCAGCAGGGCTTGGAAAGGAGCTGGTCTGCCACAGGAGAGAAGGTCCAGCTGGGCCTTTGAATGGAAAGGCTGGACTTTGATCTCCTGAGCCCTAGGTAAGTCCCAGATGATCTGTGGTCTCTAGAGGGCCGGTATTGCATCACATAGGCTACAGCATGCCAGTGGTGGATTATTCGTGTTGGGTTTACTGACTTGTGCGTGGGAAATAATCCCAGCAGAAGTCTTCTCCTGCGGGTTGTCAGGGAGCTGCGATCATGTACGTGAGGGCTGGAAGGCCTGCGTTTAAAGGGCGACCTTGCACCGCGTGGTCAGTTGCCAGACTGACTGAATAGATGCTTACATCGCTAGGAAAAATGGTAAGCAGATCGTCTCTTTAAGTCTTCAAGTTTGACAGGCATGAGGGTATTGGCATACAGTAGTAGTGGGCCAAAGTGTTTGCTTGAAATTTGCCTTCAGTATAACACTGGCCGTCCTTCAGGGTATGAAGTCACTAGAAGTCTTGCCAAAGATGTTTAAGCCTTACCCTTATTTCCAAAGCTGAATCTTTAGCCTAAGGCTGCAACTGTGATAAAAGTCTCCTCTCCCTTCAGCACCCTTCATGAAGCCAGTGTTCAGTTTTCTCTATTTTTCTTTTCTCAAGTAAATAACTATTGAGGGGAGAAAAGTCTTCAGCCTGTCAGCCTGATGAGCTGCACATGTAAGTCATTAAAGATGTGACAGTCAAGGATCTCCTTTGTATGACAGATCTGGGGCCAAATGCATGTGAGTTCATGGAATAGGCTTGATTCAGTCAACCAAAATTATAGGTTAGCTGTAGTTTTCCCTTTTTTTATTGATGGCAGAGTTTTAATGTGGTCACAGTACACAGTCACATGATTTACAATCAAATGGATTAACTGCTGACTTATGCTTCACATAAGCCTTATAAATCCACATGAATACCTTCTAGATGCTAGGCAGAGAGCAGTGAGACATCTTTAAGATGTGTTAGCAAGGTTATTTTCTGATAGAAAATATACATGTGGGACTAAATCCCACAGACATGGTATTCTAGGAGAAATTACAGCAAAGATGTGCTTGACAAGGCCCTAAAGCTATTTATAGGCAGTTCTGTCAAATTTAGGGTAAACGTGTGGTGGTTTTTTTTCTTTTTTTTTTTATTCCAACCGCATTCTGGTTAGTTGTGGGCTGCCGAAGCTTTGCATGAAGACATCTGCACAGTGGTACCACCCTGTAATTACATGGGAAGGGATCTCCGTCTTGTGATTTTGCTGGTAGGTGTACTTGCCAGGCATTCTTCTGAGCATGGTGGGAGAGATGCAGCATTTACACCAGCCAGGGCTGGAGTGGGAATGCGGTGAAACAAATACACAAACTGAGAAACGGAGGGATGCTTCTTGGAGGGCTACAGGGAAGGGCTGCTCAAATGAGAGCTTTCCCTGGCCCCTGAAGCCTCCCTAAGTTAGGCTATGCTAGCCAGCCTGTTCAGATTTTTTGCCATGGGAACAGTTTTTAAATTAACCATTGCTGTTGCAGATGGCACCCACTTCACTCCTGCCCTAAGTTAACCTAGCTCTCGCCAGCACATTTTCAGTGTATAGGCATCGATCCAATTTCTGCTGCTAGTTGATGCTTTATACTTCCCAAGGATTTATCACCTTTATGGAACCTGTCTACTTTGCGTGACTGTGCCACGTCCTAGCTTGCATTGCTAACTGGGCACATGGATTTGCCATGCTGGCATCGCACTGGCTGGAGTAAAGTGTGTGTTTAAACTGGGAGTAATCGCCCTGCTTCAGTCAGAAAGTGCTCAGTGAGGAAGCCTGGTTTGCTTTCACCATATGAGGAGTTGTTCCTAGAGTAATTAAGTCCCCTGTCAAAAAACCCCACAGGTGTAAAACACAAGGGTGGGTAAAAATGGAATTCCAGAGGTGTCATTGCTGCACTTGACTGGAAGAGCTGTGAGTGTCTGAGTATGGCCTGACTTCTGCGGCGGAGAGGAATCTTTCTGGTGATTTTCACAAGCGTTGCATCAAACCCAGAGAAGATTGGGGTATGAGATTTTGCTTGTGATGTAATTTTCACAGTATGTAGTAGGAGAGTTGAAGTATGTATGTGATCACATAGCAAATGTTCACAAACCCCACAGCAGCTACTAGAAGCTGCTGTCATCATACCTGGAGTTCAATCCCCCATGCAGGGGAGTTGGAACTAGATGATCTTTAAGGTCCCTTCCAATCAAACCATTCTATGATGATTCTATGATTCTGTGATTTACAGATGCCACAGGTGGGTGGGTAAGGAACAGTTCAACCTCAAAATGAAGACTTAAGTGCTAAGCATGCTGAGAGACTTTTACATGTCTGGTGCAGTTTTAATGCCAGTTCCCAAATAGGTAGTGCCATGTGCTGTCCCACCTACATGGTAAAGGGTATAAAGTCAGACTGTCATCTTCCGAAGTCAATAATTAGGTTGTGTTCAGGTTTTTTTTCCTTGTTTTTTGTTTTCAACATGAGCTTTTGGGGTGTTTGGTCAGTTTAGACTGCTTTTGTCAATCCCAGTTCTGTCTTCTCTTTTTGTTGATTATTCATACTGTGATTGCGCCCTCTGCAAGGGATTCTCCCTTTTGATGGTTTCCCAGTGCTCATTTGGACTGATGGGTTGGTTTCTCTCCTCCCATGACAAAAGCAGGTGAATTTCAGTGGTGTTGAAAGTAACTGAAGTATATATTTTAAATATAGGCTTTACATAACTAAAAATCTTATTA
>NW_009621775.1:30140-30741 GCF_000690535.1 Cariama cristata
ACTTCCCTGAAAGCCACCTTTGCTTGCAGTTGCCTACCTTAGACTATGTCAGCAATTGCTGAGAGCAGAGGTGGATCAGGGTGCTCTACCCACAGGAGGCAGCAGGAAAAATATGCCGGATGCTCAGTGTACCATTTCTCTGGGCGTTAGATTTGGTATTTATTAATAAAAATCCATTAACAACTTCTGCAACTTACCAATAGGTGTTAGTAAAAGCTCACTACCTTGAAGAGTTTGCAAATGTCTGAGTCCTTTCAGAGCCTACCACTGCCCCACATCTGTGCAGAACCATGAGCTCCTGGACCCTGGCCTGTCAGCCTCCCTTGAAGTTAGTTGGGTGATGAATCTGTAGCCAATCCTATGCAAAAGTGAAAAATTCTCCCTGGTCTCTTCCAGCAGTGTCAGTGTTAAGTACACACAGGGTACACAGCTGAGGTTCAAGTCCTGAGGCTGCCAAGCAGATTTTATGAATGTTTCAGTAAACAGCATGTTAAAAAAGAAAAAAAAGGAGATCTGGGAACAACTAGTTCAGTTCAACAGTTGGAGGCATGACGTTCATTACAGTCAAATCTGTTCAAATATCCTTGACAAATACCAGGAA
>NW_009621775.1:30768-31137 GCF_000690535.1 Cariama cristata
TTTTAAAAGGTCACTCCTTACAAAAAAAAAAAAAAAAGAGGAAGCTGTTAGGATTGCAAATCCTTCTCTTTTCTTGGAGAAGCAGCATGCTTGGAAGGGAGGCGGTGCAGGTGCGTGTGCAGGATGGGGCTCAGGAGCTGGCAGAATGGGTCAGCCTTGACCTGCCCTTGAGTCAGGGAAAACTCAGTCGAATCAGAGGGGTGCCTTTGAGAACTCTTACACCCAGAGCAGATCATGTAGAGTTAGGCAGATGTACATCAAACCTGATTGTTAATCAGGATTTCAAAATCAGCAGCCCAACTGACTTCTGTGCCTGGTGACACGAAAAAAAATTAGTATGCTTTATATGATCAAAAGCATCTTAACTTT
>NW_009621776.1:0-10112 GCF_000690535.1 Cariama cristata
GGGGTCCGTCCACTTGAGAGGTGTTGGATGAGAGCTTGCCAGTGAAGACCGAGGCAAAAAAACTGCTGAGCACTTCAGCTTTTTCCTCGTCCATTACTACCAGCTCCCCTGCCCTGCTCATGAGAGGGGGTACATTTTCTTTGACTTTCCTCTTCTGATTGACATATCTATAGAAGCCCTTCTTGTTATTCTTTGCTTCCCTCACTAAGTTCAGCTCCAGCTGCACCTTGGCCTTCCTGACGCCATCTCTGCACAATCGGGCAGCCTCTCTATACTCCTCCCAAGATACCTGTCCCTGCCTCCACTGCCTGTGCATTTCCTTCTTGGCCTTTAGTTTGGCCAGCAGGTCTCGACCCAGCCATGCCGGCCTCTTGCCTTGCCTACCCGATTTCTTTCTCCTGGGGATTGCAAGCTCCTGCGCTCTATAGAAGATTTCCTTGAAAATCTGCCAGCTCTGCTCTGCTCCCTTGTCCCTGAGGGCAGTTTCCCAGAGGGTCCTGTTAACTAACTCCTTAGGGATGGCAGTTTAGGAAAAAAGGACCTACCCATGACAGTCTTGCAACAGGACAAATATTATAAACTCAATGGCTATTTCTAGTAGAATAATTATGTGAGCATAATGGTTCTATGGGATTTTCATGGAGCCTATTGCCAAAAAGACACATTAAGGTTTGCCAGTATATCCTCAAAATATCACAGGCCACTAAGTTTCACCAAGATAACTCACGTTAAATGCCATAACTGTGGTTGGATCAAAGTATGTTAGTCCTCAAGAAAATCAGCACTTATGTGCCACTGTACAGAGTAACAGAGACCAGAACTCCACCAGCACCCAAGTCCCTGTAATGTTAAGAAAATTATTTGAGGAGACACATTCAAGTGGGCTCAAAGGCAAATCACACCTGTATTGGAGAGGAAGTCCTTTCCTAAGCATCTACCAAATTGACCTGAGAATGAAAAACAAGTCAAAAAATAAAATAAACCCACCTCTTTCCCTGTCCCCCAATCCAGAGGTCATTAGTGATCTGAGGGTATGATGCAAGGTCCTCCAGCCAGACATGCAGAGAGAGGGTCCATACCAATGGTTCACCCATTCCTTTTTTTCCTCTGCACATGAAATGAGAGCAAAATCTTCATCCATTTCTCCAGGGTACACCTTCCCAACATAAACTGGGGAAATATCAATTTCTTGAATCCTAAAGGCTAACCAGCTAAAGTCCTGATGCACCGAAAATTATGATACACACTGGTTTACTGCAAGTGCTATGAACATGATGAAAGCAATGTGTTTAATTTGTAACAATAAAACTTTTTGTAGAAGTTGTGTCCTTACAAAATGATACAACAAATAATACGAAAATAAAAATACAATCAGAGAATAATGGACTCATGAGCAACAAACACAATATAAGCCTTGAAAAAAAACCCAAAACAAACCAAAGAAAACCTGTTGATACAGGACATTTATTACAGCCCAGTTGGTTTTCATATATATATAGAAAAAATTAAAAATGAATCCTAAATTTTAGTTTAAAAACTATTTCACATTGGCCTCAACAAAAACAAGTTCTATGCACTGATTCGCCATCAACAGGAAGCACCATTCACAGCAGCCTGCCCCTTCAGTCCTTGGAGGGATCAAACAGGAACCCAAAGGTGTTTACAACAGGAAGACTTGCTTGGTTTTTTCTTTCATAGTGCACTATTTCAGTTTATTAGATCAAAGTCACTCATTGGAACTCTGTCACTCACGACAATGATTTCAGAAGATTATACTGCATGAAATAAGAAACAGAATATGAGAAAAATGAACCTAGTAATTCTGAATTTATTTACAGTAAGCTGCAATAAATGCATGCTTTGATTTGCAATAGTGTATCCACTCAAGAATCCCATATGCCACTTACCATTCAGAAGGGCCAAGCAAGGACTATCAGAAAGTCCACTACTTTAGCTTGATATTGTTCAAAAGGTCATTAAAAGACACTCATGTGTTCCAAACAGAATCTGAGAAAACTGGGAGTTGCTAACAAGAACAATAGTTTTGGTCTCTGCATTCAGGCTAGCATTGTTTCAAGTATTTAGTGGTTCCTCTCATGCTTGTGCTGAGTTGAACCCAAGTCCTTTATGACCAAGGTGTTTAACACCTGCGAGCATGGAGCCCTCAGAGTATCTTTAGGAGGAATTAGGATGTTGATGCAAATTTCAATCCAGTTCATCTCATTTAAAGGCTACTTCTTGCATCTTTTGGCTTCACATCTGAAAAAAATACTACATTATTGCTGTGTTTCCTGTCAGATGTGACCGAATTACATTCTTGAATAATGTAATCTGAGTACAATGTCTTAGCTTAATTTGCAAAAGTGAAACCTCAAGTTTCTTATGCCACTTTAAGTCATCACGATAATATATGACCAACTTCAGCAATTTGACTAACTTCTGTCGCAGAAGTACATTTAGCATGAGAAGTACTATCATCTGTCATAATATGTCTATTTTTCATGTTTCTCTTGAACCTATTGTAAAAGTACGTGTTGAACATTTTATTCTGAAGCTTTTAGAAAAAAAAATCTAATCTAATACAGAGAGGTTGTCCACCAATAAACTGAAGCATGTTTTCAAAGAAAAAAGCCAGGCAATTAGACTGTACACAGCCTATTCATAAAGGAAAAATAGAGTGTTGCCAATACCAAGTCTACTGGGGCTATCACAGTATCTGGTGGTTTTCAGAAAGTTCAGGCTTCTGAAGTCAGGATTCTAATAAAAACAAATCTAACTTGAAATAAGGTTTAGCTTCAAGCCAGTGATGTGGAGGGAGCTTGAAAATTTAATCCGAGCATATCTTGATGGCTTAAACACAGGAGTAAGTAAAACAGTATTATCATTTTAATAAGAATCTCAGAGTTGATTCTCAAGTCATGTTATTAATATTTGGAGTTGGAAACTGTTACGCTATTTTATATTCATATGAATAGTACATAAAAAGATTTATATATCACTGCTGTCTTGCTCAAAACATTACAGAAAGGAAACCTGAATGTGCCCTGAAAACTACCTTTCAAAGACCTAATACTTTCATGGTTAACGACTGCACCTTTGGGCAATTAGCTCATACTAACAGTTCTGGCCCTTTATAAATCTCAGGAAAATGAAGTCTGCTGACAGCATAATTCTTGGGCCTGGCTTCCTACTGATGACATCTCCTCCTTTCTGACTCCACTGCCTATCTGAGCTGCCTGCTTAATTGCTGATTTACTGCTCTCTAGTCTGTGGCTCTGATATATTAATTCATCTGTTAACTTCTATGTCACGCCATGCTTATTGTCACAGAGACCTGATCTTAGGTCTGGCACACCTTACAATTTCATGAGTTCTCTGATGCTCTGATTGATTTTCCTTCCCTACCTTATCCTACTCACAACATCTTCTTGCAGCCTTAGATTCTGCATGTAGTCAAAGCAGCCTTACTGCTTTTACTATCACATCACTGGAAGGTTTTCTGCTCTCACAAGTATCTGTTGCATATTGAAACAGGTAGAAGCCAGTATCGGTGAGGAATTTATCCAAAGGTATTATTGGCATTACACACACACTGCTGCAAGACTGAAAATATGGGCAGCCTCTTGCCTCGCCAGTCAACTTCTAAATAACATAAGAACAAACTCTGGAGGATTGTACAGTCTCTGATCAAATTTAAAATAGATTGCTGTGATAAATACTGGAGGCAGTGATGGGACTTTAAATCATCAAACCATCAAAGCAATCTAAAAATAACCAACTGCAGCTTGCAGCCGCTTGATTTCAATTTATAGTTTAAATAATTGAGGGTTCCAATTCTTTCCAGGTTGCATGTTTGACTTCCTGCTTTTTACACTATTGTAGCTTTTGTGACATTTTATACCAGAAGAAAGGAACACTACCCGTCTGTCATTTATTTAAAGGACCGGTAAAAGGAGCGCTTCAGATGTTTAAAGCTACAAAAGTCATGGCTTGTTCTGCTGTAGCAGTCAGAGATTTTGGGAAAGGGGGCAGGGAAGAGGGATTCTTACATTCTCTGCCAGCTGTCTTTTTTTTTTCTTACAATAGTGCAATGGCGCAACTTCACACTGTGAAGTGCCGGGCGTTGAAAACATGACATTACAGATTTTGGAGTTCTGCTTAAACAGCTCCAGCAGTTTAAAGGGAAGATAAGCAGTGGTCAAAATGCTTGCCCGTGACTCAGAACACAGAAGCTGCCGACCCATACAGCTCTTCTGCATCCTAAGACACATCTACATTAACAAGTCATAGAAGCAACTGGGTTAGCAATGAACAATGAATAAGCATATATAGGAATAAAACTAATATTACCAGTTCATAGCCTATATCCCTAGCACACTAAACCACCATCAACTAATCCTATCGAGAAACAAATCTTACCTCATATACAGAAGTTCCATAATTTGTAAATCAGTTTGTCCACTACTTGCTTTTTAAGAAAGAAAATGTTAAAACAACCTTTCTCTGCAGCTCCAGCAAGGGGCTCTTTTCATTTTCCCCAGAACTACAGTGTTTGTTATAAGAAAGGAGATGCCACACAGACACTGCAGAATGCCAGCAAAAAATTTGGATGCAACAGGTGGGACATGATGCATTTCAAAGGCTTCACATATTCTATATTGCAAATAATGCATCCTATAGGTACTGCTTTTTATTCTTTTTAGCAACAGGGTCTGGTTTTCTGCATCACTTTGCTGATTCCTGACAGTGATGTTTTCCACGCTAGCACGTCTCTCGTCTGTCATGATCACAGAGCAGAACTTGCTCATCTCAGTTGCCTGCCCTTGAACATGAATGGCAGCCACAGCCTCATCAGCAATTCAGGTGAAGAAATGAACATCTCTCTTATCGGTACACTTGACAGCTACTGATAAGCTGTCTTGTTTCCCTTGTTGTCTACAGCACAGCTCTTAATTTTGGATGATTTTTGCCCCATACTATCAAGTACAAAAAAGAACTTCTTTCTGAGTTTTCAGTTGTGCCTATTGGCATCATGCTGGCACACTTGCATTTTTCTCTCCAAATATTAGGTGAGTACAACAAAAATTATAGTTGAAGCTTCATACAAAGGAAAACATCTTCCTCCTTCCTTCCAACTGGCTTCTCATGCCAATATTTAGATCATTAGGGACCTCCTTCTGTCCTATTCAGGAATCACAAGGCAATTAAAAACTGCCTTAACTGGCAATAAAGGAATTCTACGCAGTGGAATACATAGGTTGGAGAAAAACCGCTCAGACGGCCCCTCTCCCAGGAAGGAAAGCGGTTCAAGAACACAGCACTATTTCATATGGTTTATATGGAGAGGTCTCAATCGACTGGAGACTGGGAAATGTTGTCCCAGTTTTCAAGAACGGTGAGAAGGAAGACCCTGGTAATTACAGGCCTATCAGTCTTACTTCAGTGCCTGGCAAAATTATGGAGAAGGGTATTCTAGGAGTTAATGAAAAACACTTGAGAGGCAATGCAGTCATTGGTCACTGCCAGCATGGGTTCACAAGGGTAAAGTCCTGCTTAACCAACTTAATTTCCTCTTATGACAACATCACCCATCTAGTTGACCACGGGAAGGCACTACGTGTGTTTTTTTCAGATTTATACCAAAGCTTTTGATACTGTCTCTCACAGTATCCTTCTGGACAAGATGTCCAACATACATTTAGAAAAGTCGATAATATGTTGGTTGAGCAATTGGCTGGCAGGTGAGGCTCAAAGGGTTGTAGTAAATGAGGTTACATCAGGCTGGTGGCCAGTCACCAGTGGGGTTCCCCAAGGCTCAATTTTAGGGCCAGTGCTCTTTAACATCTTTATAAATGATCTGGATGCAGGAATCAAATGTACATTAAGTTTGCCAAAGATACTAAACTAGGAGGACCTGTGGACTCCCTTGAGGGTAGAGAGGCCTTACAGAGAGATCTGGATAGAGCTAGGCAATCACTAACCATATGAAATTTAACAAGAGCAAGTGCTGGATTCTCCACCTGGGATGGGATAATCCTGGTTATGTGTACAAACTGGGGCACAAGAGGCTGGAGAGCAACCCCATAAAAAGATATCTGGAGGGGTTGGGTTGATGGCAAGTTGAATAGGAGCCAACAGTGTACCCTGGCAGCCAAAAGGGCCAACTGTGTCCTGGGGTGCATCAAGCACAGCACCACTAGCTGGTCGAGGGAGGGGACTGTCCCACTCTACACTGCACTGGTGCGGTCCCACCTCGAGCACTGTGTGCAGTTTGGGGCACCTCAATATAAGAAGGACATTAAACTCTTAGAGCGTGTCCAGAAGAGGGTGACCAAGAGGATGAAAGGTCTCCAGGGCAAGACTTACAAGGAGTGGCAGAGGTCACTTGGTCTGTTCAGCTTGGAGAAGAGAAGGCTGAGGGGTGACCCCATCGCAACCTACACCTTCCCCAAGGGTGGCAGTGGAGGGCGAGGTGCTGATCTCCTCTCTCAGGTGACCAGCGATAGGACACAAGGAAATGGAACGAAGCTGCATCAGGGGAAGTTCAGGCTGGACAATGAGGAAAAGGTTCTTCACTGAGAATGTGGTCGGTCACTGGAACAGGCTCCCCAGGGAAGTGGTCACGGCCCCAAGCCTGTCAGAGTTCATGGAGCGTCTGGATGACTCTCTTAGTCATATAGTTTAGTTTTAGGGAGTCCCGCGAGGAGCAGGGAGTTGGATCGATGATCCTTATGGGTCCCTTCCAACTTGAGATATGCTATGATTCTATGACTCATTCCATGCAAAAAGGTAAACACTTGGGTAGATCGCAGTTAACTGTGGTTCTGCTGTGTGCAGCAATATAAATGCATTTACCCAGGAAGTTCTCAGATCTGAGCTTTGCCACAATGGCTAAACAGACTGATTACGTCAATGGTTGTCAAGCAGAGACCTCAGTTTTGTTTCCAGTATTTTCTGGATTTGCCATTTAAGACAGGCTATCCTATTTAACTCTTCTCGGTGGGATATGGAGCCTTCCTGTCGCCCTAGGATTTTCCGACTCAGAAAGAAATAGTAAGTGGCTGAAAAGGTTACCTAGAATCTTAACAGCTCCAGACTGATCACTGTTGTGCTGGTGGTTCTCCTCCTTGCTCCTGCAGGTTTTCAAAGTAGCTAGACTGAGATGATCACTTGCTCATTCTATATTCAGCAAAGAAGCTGATTTAAGTCCCAGCTAAAATGTTGCAACCCTTTTCTACAGACCTTTAAGTCAACCCTTTAATATAGATGCTTTTCCACACTTCAGCAATGCTGCAACAACTTCTACCTCTTCCAAATAAGGCAGTACCAAAGCCATCAATTCGCTATTTTTTTCTGAAATACAGCACAGCACAACTGTTGCAACATTCAGGTCAGAACACTTCCCAAGAGTAGTATACTCATCATTGTCCTATCCCTTCCCAATTTATTATCATCATTTCACCAACTCTGCTTTTCCTCTTGCATGCATAACTTATAGTAATGTAACATGTCACATTGCATAGCCATGGTTTTCTACGCTTAGTATCTGCACAAATAAGAAATGTACCAAAAAGGCACTGAATCAGGACACAGCTGCAGGGCCAACATAGATTTGTTTCAAATCCACCATTCTGTCAGAGATTGAAGAAACATCAAGGACATGGCTAACATGAACAACAATGGACAAGACATTTTCTAGCGGCTCCTTAAGCCATCCATCATTGGGCTGTTGTGTCATAACTAAATCAAAACTGATCCGGCCAGGATTTTGATCCCTCTGAATTATTATAATCTCTAACATGTGCAAATTGCACATAGGATAGCAAGTGTTGGGGCTGGGATTTTTCTTTTTTAAAGGTGAGGGTGAATGAACACAACCCCAGAGCATATTTGTAATAGGAAACCTCTAAGTACAGGCAAATGTGACTTTGCCTTCAGCTGCACCTGCCTTTATGTATTCCAGAAATACCTTGATTTGATGAGTCATTCCCAAAAGCTTTGCCCCAAGGAAAAGCAGTCTTCCAGGAACTTCAAATTCTGACATGAACTCCTT
The DNA here is from genome assembly GCF_000690535.1 of Cariama cristata. Lineage (NCBI taxonomy): Eukaryota > Metazoa > Chordata > Aves > Cariamiformes > Cariamidae > Cariama > Cariama cristata. Next base: position 8,054 of record NW_009621776.1, read on the forward strand.
GAAATTACATCTTCAGGAACTCTCCTTCTGGGAGTACTGGCGAGGGGATGACATTTGCATCAGCTCTGGCCCATAAGCAATCGCAAGACAGGAATAGTGAAGAACTCACTTCTTTCTCTAGACTAGCAAGCATGTTACTCCAGCAAACAAAAAGACTGAAATATTTGTGATTTTCTTCTTGATTTTCTCCCTCAGTTACCTTTTAGTCTTTAAAAATTCAAGATGTCGTTTTTGCAATGCTTACATCTATGTAAACATCTTTGCTAATTAATTAAGTTGTTAGTGTCTAAACAGAGTCCATTAGCTCTACAAAGGGTAGCAGCCTGTTAGTGCTGTGTCAGAGACTGAGATAATGCACTTCAGGAGAGGCTGATTAACAGAGAAGATATACTCAGTTTTTGAGACTGGTAAATCAACGACTGGTTGTTTAGTTTATTGCTTCACTCAAGATACCACAAGACATTCAAATAATAAGAATATAGGACATAGATGTGCTGAATGATGTCTACTTTTGTAGTGTCTAACAATTACAGTACTCCACCAAAGAATCCAACAGTGATTTCCATACAATATTGCAGGCCTAGTGCAGAGTCTGCTGGAACAGATTCACTTCAGAATCAAATGTTCACGCTTAGATGGATTGAACCAGGTATGTCTTGTCCAAAGTAAATTTCAGACTTTGCAAATATAAAACTTATAAAATGAATATATACAGTACAGCAAGATTCTTCCAAACAAGTGAAGCACGGATCTCCATCAGAAAAAACCAAAAAGCAGCAAGCAAAAAATATATTATCCAGATGAAGGTTTAATATAGTATGCAAGAATGAGAACTCTGTCTTTATTCATAACTATTAATTGAAGATGAAAATGAAGAAAAATGTACCTGAAGGGCAAAATTAGTCACAAGACTAATCCTTCCTGAAAGACTTTTGCCTGCTCATTTTCTGGGTCGTATTTCCCCCTCCTCTACAGTAATACTTCCCCAAAAGCACCGCTTTTTGAGAGTATATGAGATTTTAAAAAGTTTTATTTGACTTACAGAAGATCAAAAACAGGTATGTATCCTTGATAGTGTGACAACCATTTGGATACAGGGGGTTTGTTTTCAGGTCTATGCTCACAACAGCAGCATAAGTGCCCTGTGATCAAAAGCAGTCTCTACCTCAACCCTGAGGGGCTCAAGTGCTTACCTGGAAAAAGGCCAAGTAGTGATTTTTTTGCCTGCCTTTATGAAAAAGATTGTCGTTTCAACTCATTTAAAAATGTGCCCTGCTAAAAGCAGTCTCCAGAAACAGCATGTAAAGTTGTTCCCAGTGGAAAGCTAAACAGATACATATCAGAGAAAATTAGTCCGTGGATGGAACCATTTCCCACTCAAGGAGGCCACCCTGACAGATAAGGACTCTGCCACACTGGCAGAGCTGCTTAATACCATTTGTGCTTTTACTTGTGATGAGTGATGTAACCCACTGTGGTGCAGTTAGGGGGAAACGAACGGCCTGGAGAAATACTTGGGAAAAAAAAACAAACAGCTTTTATGGATGGAAGCTGTGCAGTAATTTACCAATGAAAAGAGAGAAGTGAAAATCACAGAAGAGTTCCCCCAGTACTTTCTTCAGTGCAAATAATGCGTTGATTTTCAAAGTTGTTTGGCTGTTCTTTTGCTTTTGAGGGTGTCCTGGTTTGGCTGAAACAGAACTATTTCTGCTTTCAGTAGATTATTTTTTTTCCCCTCAGTTAAGTTTTCTTAGTAACTGCACTGTCTGGAGCTGACTACAGGTTTCAGGCAGTGCCCGCTTTCAGAGTTGATGGCGGTTGATGTCTGTAGTTGTTGCTGGGGCAGGAGCGGGATTGTTCTGCAGAAAGGCCCATAGGTGTATGCTTGTTCCCTGCGGGCTCTCTTGGGCTCCGCTGGGCTCCTCGTGGGGGGAAGGTGGAAGAGGGGTCTCAACCCCAGGAAGCTGCAGAGGGGACAGGTGACCAAGGACTGACCAATGCAGTATTCCATCCCACTCACATGAATACTCAGGGTATAAAGCTCAGGGATCACGAGGGC
>NW_009621776.1:10132-10345 GCF_000690535.1 Cariama cristata
CATCCGGGTGGGCCTCTGGTTGCTCTCCTGCCTCCGATCCCTTTCCATGCATCCCTGAATCCGGTTCCTGTCTGCTGTGGAGTCGAGTTCTGGGACTCTACAGCAGGAAATCATCCTGAGTGAGATCACAAGGCATGTGCAGGACAATCAGGGGATCAGGACTAGCCAGCAGGGTTTCATGAACGGCAAGACCTGCTTGACCAACCTGATCTC
>NW_009621777.1:0-23837 GCF_000690535.1 Cariama cristata
GGCGGGGGGTCTGTGCCGTTTGGGTTGGGGGGTGCCTGTATGCTTGTGTGTGAAAGCCGGAGACAGTCTGAAGGGGAAGGGTACAGAGCGGTGTCTGTGTTTGGCCGGCGCGGCAGGGCCTTTTATCCCGCAGTTCCTCAAATGCCGTGCCCGGGTAACGAGTTAATGTGCAAAACTGCGCAGGGTTTGCCTCAGCCCGCGGAAACGGAGCCGTTTGTGGGGCGGGAGGCGGCTGCTTCTGAACGGCACCTCTTGGGGTGGGCGGTGGAGGGGGATACTCTGTCCCAGCCAGGCATCAGGGGGAAACGTAGTTGGGCAGACTCCTCACCGGAGTTCCTCAAATGCCGTGCCCGGGTAACGAGTTAATGTGCAAAACTGCGCAGGGTTTGCCTCAGCCCGCGGAAACGGAGCCGTTTGTGGGGTGGGAGGCGGCTGCTTCTGAACGGCACCTCTTGGGGTGGGCGGTGGAGGGGGATACTCTGTCCCAGCCAGGCATCAGGGGGAAACGTAGTTGGGCAGACTCCTCACCGGAGTTAGCCTTTTGGTCAAGAGAACACCCAGTTAAAATCTCTTCTTTGTTATGTCCTTTGTTAAATTAATTGATTAGAGCTGCGGAGTACACAGTAACTTACACAGTCCCCTCAATGTCCAGGTCTAAGGCCTCCTCCTACAATTGTTACTCATTTTCGTAGTCCTCCTAGGCCTCTGTGCAGAAATAACTGTATGTGAGGGCTGTTAAGATTCTAATTTAGTTGCAAACTACCCCATGGAAGGCTAACACAGCATGACCTCTGTGTTCCATAAAAGAAAGAAAAGGTTTTTTTGTTGTTTTTTTTCCTACAAATCTGTGAATTACTGCCAGTATTGAAACTGGGGTGTATGCAGTATTTTGTGGGTTTTTTTAAGATTTTTGTTTTGTTTTTAAAGAAAATTTAATTTTTGGTAAGTGGTCATGTTAGGTGCATAGGATTTATTTAAAACTTATATACTGTCTTATGGGAGGAATGGTGTGATTTAATTTGCATGATGAGTCAAAGATTAAATTACATGACCTAGGCTCTTTAGTTTCAGTGAGGCAAGTAACAATGCTTGGAAGAACAGTTTAAATGTAGATCAGAAAGGAAATTTGAGTAGGATCAAAATACTGTAAAGTTTTGTGTGTGTGTGGTTTTTTAAACTTACCTGACAGAAACTATAATTCAAGGCCCTGTGTTTTTCTTTCAGCAGCGTAGTTCATCATCAGGAAATGTGTCTTCCTTTTTAACACGAAGAACTCATGAAATCGTATACTGTCAGAGGAAATTTAACATCCTGATCTTGCGCCTTCGCACCTAAGCTTTTAAAGAATAGATTTTTAGTTTTTAAAACACTGTGTACCTTTAGTTAATACCTGTTACCTCATACCTGTTGATGTGGCACATGCCTTTAACTGCAGAGAAAAAAAAGGCAAAGAAACATTCTGTGAATTAGAATAAGCATGGTAGCTGCTTTGAGGTCAGAAGTAACTTGATTTTTTTTTTCCAGTTGTTCTGTACCAATTGACAACTTATGTGATCTGTAAGAGTGGTGTGATGCTCCATGGCACTGTGTCTTGGTAGGCTTCTGTCTGTCATGGACTCGCTGTTTAAGAATATTGCATTTTAGAATTAGCTTCATGTTGTCTTGTGACACGAGAAACTGTAGAGTCAGCCGGCTAGTATACGCTTGGCTTAGTCTTACTTGTATTTAAACTGTAATCTTGATGGTAGTGTGGTACACGGTCATTGGGAACTTCCCTTGGTCAGACAGAACATGCACTTTAGTACAGGAGGAAATTGTGTCTGGTGGTGTTGGGAGCAGGCAGAATAAAGGTCTTGTAATGTAAGCTCGTATATATGGACAAACATGCTGCTGAGTATTTCTAAATGCTGATAGCATTGATACGTTCTCTTAGTTGTGTTCATGTGGAGTTCTGAAACTTTGATGCGTTGTGTAGGCATTTAATGCATGGTTGTAGATGGAGAATTATAAAACAGAATTCTTATTTTTTTAAGATACATATATTTATACAAATAAAAGAGACTAAATAAAAGTGCCAGTTAACTAATACTTTGTGACAATATGTCTTTGAGAGATAATTATGCTCTTTGGGTATTATCAAGCACAGACAAATGTGTATTCCCGGTGGGGTGTGATAATATTAAGAAAACTCCACCTCTTGGAATTCTTTGATTGCTTTTATGAAACACTTATTCAGGAGGGAATGGTATCTATTTTGCATTCTGTCATGGAAGCTAATGCGTTAGTCTCTTATTAATTAGTGGCTGGTAGTCGAATGAGACCTTACTGTTGCACGGTAGATGCTGCACTTTCTACATTTTTTATGGCATTTTTGTGACTATTAGAATTGCTGACCAGCGTCTTCCCTTCTGAATCAATTCCGTATTGAGTTTTTGCAGCTTTTTTTAATGAGATGTTTGCAGCCTTAATTTTTGTGTAAAATCTTTTTGAAAGCTTTGATAATCTCTGTAATGTGCTTAGAGGCTTTAGACACTTGCTAAAATGTTGTCTTTTTTTGTACTGCATGTAGAGTTTTGGAATGGCACTCTAATAGTTGATGCCGGTTTGAAGCAGGGGGCAGGAAGGAGCCTGGAAGACCTTTTGAATTCCCTTCTAGCCCTCCTCTTCTGTACTTTTGACACTTTATAATATGGTTTAATTACAAGAGCAGCTATTAAGGTGTGATTACCTTTGTGTAATTGGAGGCATCTTGCAGCTTTCTATCAAAAATAAGATTTGACTCATCTGCTCCTTCAAAATTAATAGTACCACAACAGCCTGCAGCTATTTATTTGAATAATGTGCAAAGCAAAAATACAAGTTGAATTTCGAATCTTGTGTTTTCTACATCGTACGGTTGAAATCTTGTAAATTTAGCAATTTCTGTTAAGGAAACAGTGGGCTGTGTGCACTTCTACCACTACTTCTTAGCTGCAAGTTGAAGCCAGATATTAATCACATTGGACAAAAACCTCTTTAATTGTTCGGTGATCCTAAGTCATAGTGTTCACTAGCTGTATTGTTGTAGCTGTAGATAAACCTCAAGCAAGATGAAAAATTCCTTTTGCTATTAGTGCTCAAGATTGTGCTGTCCTAACAGGAGAACTTTTAAAATGCTACTTCCCCAGTTTGTTGTCTAATTTAGGGTATTTATTAGTCTGAATTGTTTGGAAGAGCTCTTGTTCGCTTCCCTCTGGGCTCTCTCTTTCCCCATGCTTTCTCTCAATATCATGCTGCTTGCACCACAAAACGCAGAGGTGTGAGCCAGAAGGAAGCTGCATGTCTTCAATTAGAAGGTGAAACTTTATGCTGAGATCCCTCCCCACTCCCCCAAGTGCAAACACAAAGGTTAAATTAGAAGATGAGGCTGTCTTGAATTATTTTAACGGACTTGAGCTAGGCTTTTAAATGCATACTTCAGGAGTACCTAAGGCTTAAACTGGTGTCATGTGAGTTTAGTCTTTCTTTAACCTGAGCAGATTTGTGTGCTTTCGTTATTCCACCTTATGATAAAATGGCACATTCACTTGTCCCTATTTAAATACTCTTTAGAAAGGATTGAATTGAGGATTGATCCAAACTGGAAGCAGCCAAAATACTGTGTGTTTACAGGAGTAACTGTGGTCTTTCCTCAGCAGCCTTCATGGCTTGTTTTTTTCAGACTTGTTTAGAAAGGAAATTGCTTAGGTTTAGATAAACAACTGCAATTTGCTTTTGAATGCCCTTGTTTTGAGTATTCTAGCAATATTTCATATAGTCAAAAGACAATATAAAAAGTTCCTGACTGTGAACTTCAAATACACTAAAAGGAAAGAAATTTCAAGCCTATCCACAAGGGCATAAAATTCTGGGGGAAATCACTGAATGTTGTAGCTAATCTTTGTGTTCATTGGAAATCTGCTACTTCTAATAAATACCTAGTTCCTTTCTAAAGATCCATTTGCTCTGTAATTCTTCCCTCCCCTTCAAACATTCAGAGAATTCATCTCTAGAAAGTTAAATATAGCAAGACAGTTCAAAAATTGAGAAGTTATAATTAGTACAGAACTGTAGTATTAGTGTAATATGTTTTTCTAAGTTCAGAAACATCTTTGGATGAAATTATTTAGGAGTTACTACTTGGAGTTACTTTAAAATGTTCAGGTGTACTGTCAAGTGTTTCGCAGGGAAATGGCTGCATCAGTGAAAAATTGCTGTGTGCTGCTTTTGATCCTTACCCTGTTGTGTAATTTTTTTTAGTTGATTTGTATTGATAACAAATACATTTTTCTTACTAAAAGAATGCAACTAAAAGTTTAACTGTACACTCTGCAAGTTTTCAAATGTGACAAAAAGAACTAAGATAGAACTTGGATTTAAATTGAATTAATATGTCAGCTTTTCAGGGAGTTGAATATGCGTGATTGTGAGAGGAGTACTTATGTTCAGTCACTTGTGTGTGTGAAATACCTTGTCTCCTTAGAAGTTATCTGTGTTCAAACACATAATGAAAAAATTGAGGAGTGTTCCCAGAAATGTGGAATACGTAATCTTTTTCTAGCTCGTAGAGGTGCCCAGGCAAATAGTTGACATCTGAAGAAATACCTTTCTGAAAAGTTTTTATCATTTTATTTACTGACTTTTAAGTAAAGCGTGCTAATGCATAGAAATACGAAGAAAGCCCGTTGAACACAGTTGTGGAAGGCCTGTCCGTCTTGCCGGACAGCTCTTCTGTCTGGTGCTGCTTTGGATTTTGCCAGGCAGAGGCCGACTGTGTGACTTTCCCTGTCGTTTTTCTCTTCACTCCTGTGGCCAAGAGCTCACCTGGGAATGCTTACCATGGATGGATGCCTTTTCTTCAGGTATTTGTTCAGAGCCACGCCAGCTTCCCAGCTCATCTGCTGAGGACGTCGCTTTAAAAAAAAATCCGTAGACATTGAATTTTCAGTAGTATCTTGTATGTTGTGGTAGATGTGTGTGCTGATAGCACACATTCAGGGCATCCTGCTGCAATGGAGTCTCTGATCTCTTCCTCTGGGTAAGCAGTTTCAAGAAATTTTGCTACAGTTGTAGAAATGAGGCATAAGTGCCTTGTGTCATTATATTTTACTTTGACTGTTACGTGAAGTGTGCCCTTTACTGCTTTGGCAGATGATACTCCTTTTGCCAAACTTTTTTTTGCCTGATGTATTGTAATGGTTTATAAAATTAACCAGCATATAACGTTTTGACTTCATTGAATATCATGTCTAGACAAAGAAAAAGCAAAATAAAAGTTTGTTCACAGAGAAGAAAGATTTTAGAAAAGAAAATGTAGGGGATTTTATTCTGCCTAAGTGAGACATTAGTGATACAGACACACACTGACTGTAACACAGGTGATCATGAAAAGTCTCTCCCACACAGTTTATGAATGCATCGTTCTTCTAACCTGTAGCACCTGCTATTCACGTCCTAAGTTTCTTCTGAGCAGCAATTGGTAGTGATGGAGAAACTTTACAGGGGATTTTAAAGAAATACCTTGTAGGGGAGAGAATTGAGGAATGGTTCTTAATAAAGACTCTGTGTATGCCTGGTGCTATATTAGAAAAATGTTGAGAAAGCGAAGTTAAACTCTCAAAAGTTAACAAATATTTAGAACCTCACTTTACGTATGCTGATTTGGTACAAAAAGTTTGATTACGTGATTGTTTTCACGTTTTTTTAGCAGGACCTTTGTTCTGTTAGTGCGCAAGGGAATGCTCGGTGAGGGGGCATCCTTTGCATGTATTTTTTTAGTTGCAATGTGGTATTTGGTCTTTTGCTTTATTGAGTAAAACTTGGTTCTCTGAAGACAGGAGGATTCACGTCCTTGTGGATTTTTCATTTGTTCACAGATACTAATGAAAATACATTTCACAGTGGTGTTCAGCATGGTGATTCTCCCCCTTTTTTTCAGGTAACGGTGCTTAAGCGCAGAGAATTTTCTCCTGTGTTTGAGCACGTGACTGTTGTGTGTGTTGTCTGGTGGAGCACGTGAGAGCTTACCTTTCCAAGGATGCAGTGGCTCCTTTTGTGATGTGAGATTCAGTTGCCTAAACATAGGTATGTAGTATTATTTCAGATACTCCAAGGCATCTGCCTGAAGCAGGCAGGAGGTTTGTGATTTTCTGAAGGGGCAGTTGGAGACCAGATGTGCTGTTCTAGTGCATTTGCAGTGGCATTCGTCCTTCAGGCACCTGAATTTCTGCCATAGTATTAGTTGTGAGTCTCAGTCTCATTTTGGGCTCTCAGAAGAGAATGAGTACTTAAGTAATGACCACGTTAGGCACTTGGGTTGTGTGTTGCCTAATGAGAAAGGAAGATTTGGGGCAGGATTCTGCTGTCTGGGGCAGAGGTTGAGAGTCTTCGCTGAGGGATCTGATTTTGTTGCCCTCTGCCTTGTTGCATGCTTTGCAACTTCAAAATCAAATGACGAAAAGTTCCTATGGAAAATTCATCTTTTTTGTAGTCTGGTATAGTTTGTCAGTGGAATGAATGAAGACTTCTCTTAAAAATGAAAGTACAATTGAGGAAAACTAAAATAATCAAGATAATTAGAAAACCTTAAATCTCCAAGCGTTGGGTGTTGGACTTGAGGACCTTGCTACTTGAGCATGAGAAATTCGGCTTGTCTTAAAATATGGTCTGAAAGCAAACACAAACTCCAGCGACCAGGTCAAATAATCTTTTTCCATGGATTTCATGCATAATGATAGACAACGAAGGAAGCTTCTTGAAAATATTCTACGTTTTCTAAACAAGTGCTGTTCTGGATATGATTACTTAGATTTGTAATCTCTAAGAAAAGGAGTATATTGACTCATCGGTATTGACTAACATAGTTCCGTTTTACATCTATAATTGACATTGAGCAATATTTAAACTCTGCTAACTCTGTAATAGGGTGGAGCTGGAGTAAACAGTTTTTCTGTTAGGAGCTGCATCCGTTCACAGAGGATTTGGGGCAGAGTCCTGGCATAGCTGTGCAGTCTGACTGGTGTTACTCTTGACCCATGTGTTATGGTGGTGAGAGGATTAACATCCTTAGATCCAAAAGAGCCTCTTTATTTCAGGGTTATGGAATATTTTCCAAAAAAAGTCACAAAAACTTCAGGGCATTTGTGCGTGATGACAAACTTGTGAAGGTATCAAAGTTTCAAATTCTGTGAAAGAATTGCATGTCAGTTTTCTTCGTTCCTTTAACTTGGAAAAAACAGCCAGCCTCTCACCCCCCGGCTTTCTAGCTAGTGAGTGTAGTTATGCCTTCCTACATGTATATATACATTTTTATGTATCTTAAAGAGAAATGAACTCTGTTTAGTGATCTTTCATTCTTGTTTGGGAACTTATATGTATATATGCATGTGTGCATATGTATAAATAAATATATTAACAACCGTATAGGCACGGATTTATAGTGTACATCCAACAGAAGATGGATTATGTTTTTTCCTTTGAGACTGACCATGCAAAGCTTTTTGCTTCCCTTCTGAATTGCACTGAATAAGGTCTCAGCATTGCTGCAGTCGAGTTGTTGGAGTGGAGTCTGAAGGGTAATTCTGCTCTCCCCCTGGCATTGGCAGTCACCTCTCCGGTATTTACACACGTTGAGGACGTAACAGTATCAAATCCAGGAAGAAATGTTGTGTCTGTGTTTCAGAATTAGCCATTCTTGAGCTCTTCAGTGAACAAGAAGGATTGTTGGCCAGAAATACAGAATCTCTCCTTTCTAAATGAGTTGTTTTTAACTTTCAGAATTACTTACAAGCATTGAAAAGCCTTAGTAAGTACAGCAGAAGTTTCTACAACTTGTCTCTTCTGTTTATCATGATACTCTAACTTCCAGTGTTTTGGATTCATGCCTCTGAGATTTGTACCAAAACTGAGAAAATAGGGGCTTTCACCAAGTCCCTAAATGAGATAACCAAACTAAACTCATTTAAAAATTATTCTGAATGGGAAAGTTAAAATCTATATTTTTGAAGCTAAAAGGGAAATCTCGATAGTTTGAAAAGCAACATAGTGTCTTTCATGTTGTTTATTTAAATCTTGTTTGACTTTGTAGTGAACAAAAATTATTTTCATAGATATCTGAATTCTGTGAAGTCCCCTGATTTACTTCTGTATCTAATGGATGGTTGATCAGATTTAAAATTGTCACTGTATGTATTTTATTTTTGTTATTTTCAGAAGTTTTAGAGATACCATTACAGATTATCTTACAGAGTTTGTAACCAATAGTACATTTTGACTGCAGTCAAACTTTAGGTTATGGTTCTAAACCAGAGTCTTGGAAGCATAACCGTACCTTTTCCTTCTGAAGTTTGTCATTTTCCTAATATGTTGATTGATTTTGTGGTTGGAACTACAGTATAAAAATTTTTTTTGAGAATTATGATGTCTTCTGGCTCACCTTTGTAATTAGAACAAGTCTTTTAGCATGGAAAAGGTTGTATGTGGTTTTTTTTTTTCTTAAATATTTTGAACAACTTCAGACTTTACTAAGGCTGTGAATTTTGATAGCTACAAACTTTTATTTCTAGAGTATTTGATTGTTTGATTTAAGGGCTTTTGTTTGATTGAAGCCTCTTGGTGATGTAGAAAGCAATGGCATTATACTGTTGTAAACCTCTATCAAAGTAATTTTTATAATCCCTTATTTAAATAAAATCAATGTTAACGTGGTGCACCAATTAACAATTTAAAAGGCTGCTTTTGTTTTTTGTTTTCTACATGGCCCTAAGGAAGAGAAGGGGTTGACAGGATACTGACATAGCTGAAATAATTAATAATACACTGTGTCAGAGTATAAGTATCAGCTAAAATGCACGTGTTTCCATCTGAGCTTGGTGTCCGCTCTTTGGAAGATATGCTGTCCTTTGGGATGATTTTTTCAGTAGTTACAGAGATGGTGTGTGGTTATTCCTTGGGTAAACTTGTAGAGATGATAACATCTTCTGGTAGTGTTCAAGTTTCTCTTGGTAGAGTTACACAGTAATTGTATTAGAGTAAAGTTGGGAGCTCTTATTTTAGTATTGCAAAAGACTTTGATAGTTCCTTTTTCCAGTCCAACTCTTCTTAGCAGATCAGATAAGGGAACTGTCCCTTAGAGGTACTTCAGTTTTTCCACTGTGTTAGTTGGCCTCATGTTAGTTGCTCCTTGTTACAAGCCTTGTTATTTTACTTACTGTCTGTAGACTGGTAGCTCTCAAACATTTTTGGTTTGTGGACCATTTTTAGTAGGTGTGTTGCAGGAGAGATGCTGACTCCTATATAGAAAATATCAACAGTGCTGGTTTTAGTTACATTTTATGAACCTTCTGGGCTGTTTTGCCTGGGAGAATCACATCTGCAACAACTGTTGCTGACTGCTTTGAAGTAAAATCAGTTAGGGAAGTCTTCCTTTTGGAAAGGTACCTTTCTGCTGTGGTATTCCCCACTCCCCTTTTTTTTTTTTTTTAAATGCAAAAATACTTTTTGAAACTTCTGGGCAACTTGTCTTAGTTCCAGCAAGCAGGAACTGTAAGGTATTTTCTTGTGAGTTTTGTCTGGAATAAATTTAAATGTTAAACTTTTTCTGAGGACCTTCTACCCACCTGTCCCAAGGCTGTTATTTTCTTATATTTGTTACTGTGATGGAAGCAGAGAAGTTCGCTTGCCGTGATGGAGTCTACCTGGAAAGGTAACTCAAGTGTCCCCAAAAGGGAAAGACAGGTGAAATGTAGTGTGTATGTGTATCTGATGGATCACCACGGGCATCTGGCACGTTGTTTCTATTCTATTTCCATTTAATGTACGAGTAACTTTTAGTTACTAGAACTTTCAGGTGATGTCAGGTGGGAAAAACACTGTCACATGGGTTTAGCATGAAGTGGAGGTCAGGGTTAAGTTGAAACTCCTCTCCTTCTGCCTTAAAGTATGCAAAAGGAAAATACAACGGCATGGTGTTAAAAGTTCTAGCTCTCACCTCATCTCTCCTGAAGGTTTGTGCCGTGGATGGTTCTCCTAACCCTAATATGTATCATCTCTGCCCTTAAATATATCTTTCTGTGATCTGCCTTGCCCCAAAGACAGACACCTATCTTGGCAGTTGAGGTGCGATGTGGTGTATGTACCAGAAATCGAATTCATTAGTGACCTTGAAGATAGACCAAACATGTGAACTGGCAGAAGAAACAGAGGTGGTTTGAGGGAACTGTGTAAAGGACTTTTTTTTTTTTTTTTTTTTTTTTACGGCTTCATTAGGTGTATTGTGATCTTGAAATTATTTATGTGGAATTTCTGTATCACCATAGCTGGTTCTTTTCTTGGGAGAATACGGTGAATTTGTTTTGTTTGCTTGTTTTTTTTTTTTTTTATTATCGTAGCACACAGTTTGATCATCAATTCAGTAATGACTTTTAGTTTAGGTGAAAAGGAAGATAATATTATCAATGTATTTTCTCTTTGCCAAACCCATGACAATTTTGTTCAGGCTAAATTTTGGCCAGCTACTTCTCATAACTTTGTCTTACAAGCACACTGCTGTCTTGGTAGCAATGAGATGTACATCTGAATATCACAGGTGTGTTCTGGCCTATAATGTGTTGATTCCCACCTCCCCTGTTTCAAGTGATGCCTATGAAACTAATTCTTGATCTTGAGTATTTAGGGAGAAAGAGAAGTTTCTCCTGGCTAGCTTGTGAATTTGCCAATTTTTATTCACCACATTGTCCTTGGTACAGCATACTCAAGAGGAAGCAGGGATTTTTGTGTGAGGATAAGTTGGGTGAAAGTTCTGTACTAAAAGATAGCTCCACACAGCTAGCTTGGGAAAATTGGACACTTGATTTATGGTGGTACTGATGTTGGCAGTGTGAAAGAAAGAACGCTCTCCATAAAGGTACTTAACCAGTAAACCCTTGGCACAATTGCAGTTATCATGGTCAGAGGTTGTATTTTTTACTAATATAAGCTGTATCTGTACTAGTAGGATTTACCAACAGAGCTGTGTCAGTAAACCCTTTGTGTTGTCATCAAAACTATGTTTTAAGTGCCGGGGATCATGGCAAAAAAATAGTTTGACAGAAAGCAAATTCATCAAATGGATAATAACCTTATGGATCAGCTCAGATATTGCCTGTACATCACCTCCTAGTACTAGGTAAGAGATAATTTAAGGAAAAAAAACCCCAAACTGAACAGTTTTTCCCCTTTACTGAATGAGGATGTAATGAACTAGAAGGAGAGGATTCACAGTAATGGTGGGGTCATGATTCTGAGTCGTTTATTGATTGCCCTCTCCTCCTTTCTCTGTGACTCAGTACGCAACTCCCATAGGTTATTTGTCAGGAACTCCCTTTTGCAGAGGAGATATGTAGTCATTGAATAATGTGCCAAGTTCTTGGTTTCATGTAGCAAGAATCATCTTGGATTTGTGAGAGTTGATCTCTGAATAATTTGCATTTTAATCTTTGTGTCATGCCAATAAGATCTCTCAGTAGAAGTAAAAATAGCAGAATTGAGGAGTCATCCGTGATCTCAGAGTTACGTCTCAGGAGTTTGACCAATTGACTCAACATCTCTTTGCAGCGCAGCCTGCTGTGCCTCTTGGCTTTGGGTTTCAGCCTTAGTTATGTCAAGCTAATGCACAAAAGTAAACCCAGAGACATTAAGCTATGCTTGATTGCATGTCATCTCAGCTAGTTTTTAAAGGGCTGTTGGGACTGAGGTGAATTGTGAAGTAGTCTAACTTAAATAGTCTTGAAGTGTGAACTCCCAAATTGATTATTTTGGAAGGGAAGCCTTCACAGGTGTAATGTGTCAAAGCAGAGACTGGTATAGCTTGTTACATTCTGCCCATGGCAGGGCCCAGTAGTAATCAGGGAAGATGAATACTCCTTGATGTATCTTCCCAGTTCTTAAGTTAGTGTTTTTAGGATGTTCCTGAGCTACGTCAGGATCAGTGTTTTATAGCCCATAAACTTCATGCTTTAATGTTTCATTCCTTAAGTGATCTTGTTCCTTTGTAGGTAACATTTATTAAAGATCTATTCTTCTTCAGACAAATTAGATGAAGAGCTATGCTGTGTTGATCTTAGATAAACTTAGGTTGACCATTAGAAGTTTCTAGCAGGCCACAGAATTTAGTCTCCAAAGGAAGTAAAGGAACCATGGGAAAAACATTGTTGATTTTCTTAAACGTTATTTTTAAAAGTAATACTGTGACACGGTTCTTACTGTAACTACATTTGGGTAAACACTTTATCCGTTTTGAAATTTTTTTTCCCTAGGTTTGTTACTTGTGCTTCTAGAGAATGGCTTTACTGAGTGTAGTTCGTTGTTTGAGAGAATATTCTCTAAAGAAAATTGCACCTTAGAGGATTGCACCTGGAGCAATCCCAGGACCATTCTTGCAGTTTAATTGTTCTCAACTTCTCTTCAAAACAAAATGCCCCAAAAGCACACATGCATTTCCCTTCCTATCTTGTGCTAGTACTTATGATTCTCATCCTCCTTACTTACGTAACTAATTCATGGTTTAGATAATCTATTTTTCCTATGTCCATTGCGCTGGCTTTCTGGTTAAAACTAAATGCTGATGTTGTGGTGCTAGTGGGGTTTTCTGTCCTTCGCCTGTGCAGCTTCTGACCCTCATACAGCCGTCTTTAGTTGTTGGAATGTGTTAATTGCAGACCATATTGCACTATGTGAAATGAAGTCAGAGATTAAACTGCAGTGCACTTCTGCCTTTCCTTTTGCCCGTTCTTCACTCTCAAAATTAACCCTTAGATGTATCAGAAATAAGATGCAAAGAGAAAATTTCTGGAAAGAAATGGGAATAATACATACACCAAAGAATAGAAATAGTTACAAAGGAGACTCTTTTGCTTTACTTTTTTGCTTCCAAGGGTGGGTAGAATGGCATGTACATAATTGCAGCATTTTTTGTCATGTAACAAATATTCTGGGTTTTGTGACGATGTGGTAAAGGCGTCCGAGCCAACAGGGATTGACTGTAATGCCTGGTTATGAGGAAATTATTTGAGCTTCAACCTGGCCAGAAGTGGCCATATCGTCTGACAACTTTTCTTGAAGCTTAAAGTAAGTTCTTTTTTATGCGTAGTGTGTTAGAGATAGTAGTTACTTTTTGTGGTGAAACTTGTGATTACTATTTTTTTAAAAAAATGTATTTACGAAGGAATGGGTGAGGCATTTACATGCTTGTCTGTATACCATATTGCAGTATAGCAGTAAGGTTTGTGGGGAAATGAATGGGTGGGGTAACTCTAAACAGTACACCAGGGAAAGAAGCTGAGTCATAAGATTTCCTTGAATATGGAGAAAGAGCTGGGATCTCAGATACTAAGCATTAACAAGCTTTTGTGCTTATGCTGGATCTCTGAAGGCCCTTAAAGGCAGCAGCCTTATTTAAAACCAATCTCTACTTAACTTTCTGCAAAAGCTCTGTAGCTGTGTGTTGAACTGCAATGAGTATGATAACGTACAAGTCACAAAGTATAAGGTAGTTTTAGGAGGCTGCAGTGAACTCGTAGAACCCAATGGCAGTAGCTGCCCTTCTCTTCACCCAGCATGGCGCAGGTGTCTGCTGAAGAAGTAGGCTTGTGGAGAGGCAGAAGGCTCAGTAAAGTAACTGAATGGCAAGAGAGAAGCCTGCTTAGTGAGAGGAATCAGCTGGCATTTGGTGCTAAAGAAACAAGCAGGGCTGTGAACTGCTGGGGACTTAATTGCTTTGAAATTTTGAGAAAGCAAAAAGCTATCTCACATTATGTTTCATTTTTACGTATAAATTTATTTTCCTTTTTTCTGAATCCATTGAATTGATCTTTTTTGTTCACTTAATTGTTCACCCATGTTACAGTATAGAACTTCTTTTTTCTTCATGGTGCTCATTTTTCTCTGAATTAAGTTACTGCTCTTAGGGACTTTTTTTTTTCCATTTTAATCTTTAAGTGGATCACACCACAAATAATTCTATGATACAGAGTAGTGAAACTACTTTTGAATCAGATTAAAGCTTTTGTGTACTGCAGACTTGATAAAACAAGTTAATAGTGAATTTTAAGGAAGATGCTTGTGTTCAGTGGTAGGTGGCACATGCCAGGTATGAGATGAACATGCCTGTCTTGCAAGAAAACTTGTATATGTAAATTAGGTTCCTCACAAAATATCACAACAGGTCCAAACAGATCATTGATTACTTTAGCCATTTAGTATATCAAAAGCTTTACTTCTTTTATGTGAGATGATGCAGTCATTCTATCCATGTTTTAAAGTTACGTTGAAAGAAATGCTGAAAAGATGTGCGGAAGTATTTAGAGGATAGCAAAAATGCCTTAGAGCTGGAGTATACTCTTAAATTTTGCCAGCTGGTAGTGCCAGTCATTACCATTTACAACCATAGCCATTCTGTTAATGGCATGCTTATGCAGGTAAAGCCATGGTTATACTAAATAGTTAATGCTGCAGCCCTGAAAGAGATTGAGGTGTGACTTCTGCTCTTTATCAGTCTCGTTTCCTCCGTGATAGGAAGGTTTTGGATGTGAGGTTGTATTATTATTAAGAGGCTGTCATGTTTCAATTTGTTTAGCATATCAAAAAGAAAATTGAAAAATGATTTTGGTACAGTGCTGAGGCTCTAGAAAATTGTTTAATCTAGTGTGAAACCACATATCCAGAACGAGGATACTGGAATATGTAGTAGAAAAGAGTATGTGAAAAATGTGGAAGAGTGTTTTAGTGACGAATGTGAGTACTCAATTTAAATAGTATACTGAAGGAAATGATGGATGCTGCCTTTGGTCAACCATACATCTGCAATTAGCAGTGGTAAGGCTTTTCAGGGAGACGTGCTGTAGCCAGGAGCTTGCAGTGATGAGCTGGCAGTGGTATTTCGGATGCTTTGGAGTGGCACCTGGCTGCTCTCCTGCCATGCCGGCTGCTGCACATGCCCTGGTGCAGCGCGGGGCAGCTGCTGCTCTTCTTGCTAATGGTACTTGCAGAAAGTACAGTCAGTGCCTGAAGTCTGGCTAAATACTCTGATAACCAGTAGAATCCTATAATCTTGTACAGGAGGGCTGAATAGCTAATACCATGTCTGTTTCTGCCTTTGAAGTACTTGAATATTCTTTTCCCAAGGAGCATGATAGCTTGCATAAAAAGTGGTTCTTGGATCAAAGGAATGGCTGTCAGTCTTCCTTCTGGATGCCGGGCATGTCTGAGAGTGAGGCAGTGCTTTTTTTAAAAATGCATCATTTCTTGATCTATTTCTGTTTTTATCATTCCAACCAGACTTCACAGTGGTGAATTCTAACTGAACTAACAGCTGCTTGTAACAATAAGACCTGATGAATACTGATTTATGTTACTGTTTTCAATACTGGCTTAATGATCCTTGTTAATCCAAGAGGCATACAACAAAAGAACAGGTTCTGAGGGGAAATCAGTTCTATCAGGACAAACATGCGCTCACTGCGTTATGTTTTTAATACGAACATGCCTCTGTTTAGCAAGATGCAGCATGTTTTGTCAGTAATAGCCTGATAAATTGTCAATTAAAAAGCAATACAGAGTAGACTCAGCTGTTTATTGTGAATCTAGGTATTTTGCCTTTGTAGACTCATTAACTTATTTAACTGTGTTTGCTCAAGTCAGCGTCCTACGTGTTATTAACACCATTGAATATAATCGACACATGATATGGTTTCAGGATAGAGGTTGGCAGCTTCCATCTACCTGGAGGAGGAGGTGGTGTGCCCTTCCCTCCTGCCTGCCCCAGCCCTCTCCTCCCTTTCTTGGGCTGGCTGTGGCTCACAGCTGAGAGTACCTTGTACTGGTTTGTCTTAAGAAATGTCTCTCAGAAATGGTTTTTGTTTGTTTGTTTGTTCTTAGTTTTTGTTGAGTTTATCTGCTGCCATTTTGGTGAGTTCAGTTGGCACACTGGGCATTCAGAAAAATATCAGACCGCTCAAAATAACTGATGGAGAGTGACCTTCCCCCTTCAATCCTGTTGTTCATTCAGCTCCAGCCTTACCACAAAGTGCCCTATGGTGAGGTCATGAGATGAGGGAGCTGATTCACAACTACTTGCTGGTCAAAGGGATGTTTTTTCTACATTCCCTACGCTACTCATTGCTTACTTTCCTTTTATGTGTTAGTTTTCTGATAGCTTAGTGAATTGAAACAGCTCATGGACGGGTCAGCTGGCCCTGGCGTAAAAAGCAGGGGAAGGAGTGCGGTGCTGGGAGCAGAGGGGGAATGGGACCTCCCCATCGGCGGTGGCTGTTGGGTTGACTTGTTCATCTTGGGGAACCTTACTGTTAATTATTCGGCCTTATTAAAATTATGTTGGTTTTGTTTGATCTTCAGCAGTTTTCTTTGTATGTGCACATTAACTGGATGTTACATGTGCTTTTTTCACTAGGTCTGGATTTTTTTAACATGTGCAGTTGTAGCCAGGAAGTGGCTGAAGGTTTTTTCCTCCTCTTTTCCTCATTAGGAGCTTACTACAAGCAGTCACCTTAAACTCTTTGTGTGTAAATGAGGCAACACGATCTAGCCAAAGACTTAATATAGTGCATTTAAACTGTGAAGCCTACAACAGAATAAGAAATTGAGTTTATTGTACCTGGTTGTTTCACAAAATTGGGAATGTAGGGGTTTTTTGAACGTTATTTAAGCGGCATTTTGCGTAGGAGAAAGGCAGATGTTTGCTCTCCTGAGCTGCAATAGTGTGTATACTTAAATTCATTTGATGCTTTGTTTATGGATTATACTTCTATGCAGAGAAAAAAAAGTTACGGCTTTTTTATGTTGTGGTAGTTCATGGTATGTTATAAGCAGAAAGGCTGAGTGTGCTTTTGTGTCTTTGCTTATACAGCTAGTATTCCTTTACCTTCGTTACAGCTTTAAAAGCCTACATCAGTGAGACTTCAGTGCCACTAATTCATTTTTCTGTGGAGTAACTCATTGCACATGTCACTGCAGTCATGAGCATTATTGTACTATTTTGTGTACCAGTTTTTTTCTTTAAAATAGTCATACAGGCTTCTTATAATATGTTTTATTTAAAAAAAAAAAATCCCCGCCACCTACAATAACAAAAAAACCCCCCTTCTACTGTTAAGTAATGAGGTTTTTAAACTGTAGCACACATTTCTGTTATATAGGTAGCACATTTTCTGACCCTTCAAATAAGAAGTTAATTACAAGAGAGGGCATACTCCAGGCTAGTGAATCTATTCCTTAGAGAATTAAAATTTATTAAAAGAGAGGGGTATGTTTATAGTGCTTCTGTATTTGTTCTTGCAGCACTTTTTTTTGCTGCAAGAGGGCTGTCCTCACAGAGAAATGCTTTTAAGTTTTGTCTACTTACTTAAAAAACCAATCTTATATATGGAACGCATTAGGTTTGAGTTGAACATTAATTGATTGTGTGGTCAATGCAGGGAATAAAAAATGTAAAGCCTTATACATAAAGCGAACTGTGCACAGATGCATGCTGCATTGACAGAGCTGGAAATGATATACTATCTGAAACAGTGGGACTACTATCTCTTGTTATCACAAAAGCCCAAATGTCCCAGTGTGCCTGAGTGTGTGTCAGTCGCTCTATGTCAGTCGAGCTTAAATCTCTGGGTATTTGGCTGCATGCCATACTGTTGTTTGACAGTCCATTTGGATTTATAATGTCATTTAAGATTTCTAAATGTGGCCGTGACACTGATGCTTTGAGGACCTTAAATTTTGCGATATTTGGCCTGCTTGAGTATTGGTGAAATAAAATGCCTGCCTAAGAAAGCCTGAGTTTGTATAATATCGATCATGATCTCTTTTAACAAATGGATAAAAACAGTGAAGTTTCTGGGAAGGTAAGATAAAGCAAAGCAGCCCAACAGAGCACAGAGCTGTCCACGTACTTGTTGCAGTTGAACTCTTTGAGAATCCTGTGAATCCCTTTCTTAAGCCGCAATCAAAATTTTGTCATGAATTTGCAAGGCAACCAGGTGCTGGTAATGTGAAACAATTACCATTTGACATGATGTAAGGTCTGCTCTTATTTACAGAAAATGTCATTTGATGTTGTTTCCTTTTTTTCTCATTTTGCAGATGTGGGTGGTTGCAGTTCTTTCCGATCTCACACAGATGTTGTCATTGTCTATTGTGCACGGAGTGCTGCTTGGGGTAGTTTTGCTGGGCTGAAAAGGGAACAGCCTGTCTATGTTCTCCTCACTGCATGAAGTACAGCTTGGAGAGACAAAGGACCGCTCCTGCTTTTTTTTTTTTTTTTTTTTTGGCAGGATGTGGCACACGTTCTTCAGTAATAGAGTTTTGCTTCAGGGTTGGTGGGGTTTTCGGTCTTGAGGCCCGAGATGATGTTCCTGGCAGTGCCACTGCATTCCTTCCAGTAATAAAATTGAAGTAGCGGAAACAATGCATTTATTCTGTTTCATATAATAAAAGAAATACCTTGAAGCAGAATGTCACCTTCAGTAATCAAGGATGTGGATTTCCTCCTTACTGGTGCTGGCAGTCTTTCCTGATTTTTCTAAATTGTTTATGAGAAATTCATACAGGAACTTACCTGAATTGGGAAAAAATGTTTAGTATATATATACTAGTGAACTGTTATTAATTGATTACTTTCTGTTAGATATGCTAGTTCATACAATAAAACTTGTGTATGATTTGCGTACGCATGTGTGCATATCTGATTTATGCAGAATCTGGAAGGTTTCCTGAATAAGTCAAAGTTGTAGACTATTTTTAATTTAAAGAAGAAACTGAGTACTATCTGGAGGGAAATCAAGCATTACAAACCTAGACATTGGGCATGCTGTGAGGACAGTTGTTTGTCATTGTTCTTTATTTCA
Source organism: Cariama cristata (assembly GCF_000690535.1). Taxonomy (NCBI): domain Eukaryota; kingdom Metazoa; phylum Chordata; class Aves; order Cariamiformes; family Cariamidae; genus Cariama; species Cariama cristata. The sequence goes on from NW_009621777.1 coordinate 18,912, forward strand.
ATGTTATGTGTGTTGTCTATGTAGTCTTTTAGTTTAGAAGTAATGTAGCTGTGATCCAGAAAATGAATGTGCAGGGACATTTTCTTCCTTTTGATTTGTTTCCTTTGTATGTTGCTGTAATACCAGATTTTGTGATTCCATATAGTATTTTATTCTCTCAAAGAACTGTTTTGCTATTGGATTTTATTCTAGCACATAATCAAAGGAATTAAGACTAGCAACTTTTTGAGCCAGTCCTGCCCTGTTACATGGGCATAACCATCTTCCAGAATGAATATGCTGAGTAGTTGTTAAATGCTGTTATTATCAGTGATGATATACAAGCATGAAAGAATCCAGCTTTGTTTTCAGGGCTCATCTTAATTTGGCAGGAGTAATAATCAAAGGGAGAGATAAAAGGAACATTTTGAATGCTACTGTGATGCTCGAGGTATGTCATCTGTGCTGTGGGGAAATTGTACTTATTTTCACACCTGTTTCTTTTCTAGAAGAAAACTTCTTGTGTGAAAATACGGTAATTTTCATTAAACATTGTTTTAAATGCCATTATATTTTTATTAAATAACGAGTACTCATGCCTTTCTTATAGGTAGGCTTCTGTTCCACTACATGTGAGAAAGTTGAGGCATAAAATCCTTTTGTCTAAGGAGTTACCTGTGGGCACCTTTTTATCTCTTAGGGTACCAGTCCTGCATTTGTAATTTCAATGTTACAACCCCTTCTTTGTGCTGGTTATGAATGAGACATTAGAATAATGAGATAATTACTATACTACAAAATAAAAGCAACAGAAAGTCCTTGTGATCTGTTAAAGAATGAAAATGGCTGGTGGAAGGTCTTGTTTCAACCTTCATGCTGATGCTTTTATCTGAAAGTAATCTGATGAAAAAACACCTCCCTTTTGTGTTTTATCAGCTGTGTTAGGTCAGTCGCAGGCATGGAACACTGGAGCTGTAGCTGGTTACCTGAAATACCTATTTATGGAAATTTTCTTTGCTAAAGATCTGATTGCTTCTGTTCTTCATCTTTAAATTGTTGCCCTTGGGCCAGCCCAACTTGTTTGTGTTAAAAATCAAAATAACTCAAAAATAGCATCAAATTGGTATTTTTAATCCTTGGTCAAAATATGATTGAATAAGATCAGGATTAACATTTTGGAGTTCATGGTGAATGAGATGGTATTTTAATCAAAGTGCATGGTATTAGATAAGAAACTTTAACAGGTACTGGTTATAGTAGTCTTGTTACTAACTTCATGGACATTGTGTGGAGATAGAAATGACTAACTTTCAGGGTAAAACCCCTTCTTTGTAATGACAGTGTAATCGCTGCTCTGGCAGCTTCAGCTGTCTTTTGTGTCTAGCAGAAGTAGCACTGTCAGCATTTTCAGTGCAGGATTTCCTGTTCTTTTCTGTCTAGATTAGAGTTATAGAAGTATGCTTTATGTAATTCACTTGTAAGAAGTTTTTATTATTGTTTAAGTGGGGGTGTATGTGTTCGGTAACAGAAGCTTTTGTATGCTCATTTATGCTAGTAATAGTTGTCTGTTTTGTACACAGAAGTGAGTGTGTGTGTGTGTATGTGTGTAAAAGCAAATATATGTAAATATACAGAAGAATGAATGTATTTGGATTCAAGAGCCAAGTATTTTTAGGAAAGGGAAGTTGCTCCTGTAAAACAAGTTTTATCTTTTTGAAAAAGATACATATCACGTGTTTGGTTTTAATGTTTTCAATTGCCTTATTTATGTCCCTGTTACTGGTGAGAAATTTTGTTTCCCACAAAATGAGTGGGGGTGAGACTGTATTTCAGTATGAACATACAGTAAAATTGATATGAAAAAGTCAGGACATACCAAGTGTTTTGACATAGAAATAAGCTGCCGTGTGTAGCTTCGTTTGCATTGTGCTTGTAGCTCCTGCAGTAAGGCGCAGACTTTGCTGTCTACTTTGCATTTGTTATGAATTTGTTATGAAAGAATATGGGTAAAATCACGCACCTGGATAGTCATTACAGAGCCACTGAGACGTGGTGGCATGTGTGTCAAAGACCTAATGTAAGAAGGCATTTTGCTTGACAGCATTAATTGCAATAATTCATCCTTGTTAGTCTTGCCCATATGTGGCATTTGTACAGTATGTGACTTTGAAGGTAATTAATGTACTCTTTAATTTGTTCCTGTAGCATAAGATGATGATCTTAATGTAAGTTCTTGGATTCTGTATCTTGTGTTTTAAAAGAATGAAAAACACAAGCATTTAAATTTGTCAGGGCAAGCTCTAGTTCAACTGTCAAGGATGGTTATTCCACATATGAATACCTTTGCTACTTTCTCTTGATCTTCATGTGTGTTGTTATTCTATGTATATATAGAACTTACACTGTTTGTATTTTTGACATGTTTTTTTTTTCTCTTCTCCTTTTCCAGGTGACGCAGGAGCTGTAGAAGGGAGACCTTGTGGCTCGCAATCATGCCATTCCCCTTTGGCAAGTCCCACAAGTCTCCTGCAGACATAGTGAAGAACCTGAAGGAAAGTATGGCAGTTCTAGAAAAGCAAGATATCTCTGACAAAAAGGCAGAAAAGGTACAGTTGGGACTTTCCAATTGCTGAACAGTAATTGAAACGAAAAAAAAACAACAAAAAAGAAATTTACAGCTGTTGAAACTGAATCAATGAGACATTATTTTGGGGTTTTATACTCTGATAGAGGGTAAGTTATTATATACCTTTGAACGGGTCTGTTTGATGTTGGTTGGCTTTGCATTTTTATGCCACTGGCAGCTGATATGATCCTTGAAATAATTTGGTTTGGAACTGTAGAACATTGCATTCTTTAATATAAGCAGCTCGCGGCCATAGAGTGTTCTGGTACTTATGCCCACTGTAGTGCCTTTACTATCTTACGGTAGTTCTGTTTGTGCTTCTGCATGCAAATGTTCAGAGTGTCTCTGTTACTGAAACCGAGGAACTTTGCGTCTCCACAGATGTCAGTAGAGGGTACACTTTTGCCTTTCCTTGCCTTTCCTTCAGTCCACAGGAAGATGTGGTGAAAAGTTCCTGTGCTAGTGCAATTTCCTTTAGATGGGATGGTTTGCTACTTCAGGATCTGTACCTGTCAGCAGTCGTTTACTTCTCAACTGTTAGTCTTGATAGCTTTACTAAAAATTACCTTCAAGTTCAGCTGCATCCCACCTAGTGACTTGTATGACAAGGTATTTACTGTTTAGATGAAGTTTTTCCTGATAAACGCAGCACAAGGGCATAGATTTCAATACTTAAAAAAAACCCCAAAACCAAGCCGAAAAAGCAAACAAAACATCTCCCCCTCCAATCTACCAACTTTTGAAGCAGGCTATGATGCCCTCCTTGGATCCTCTCCCAGCACTATTTAACTGTTCTGTGCCATTCTTGGCATGATTAGAGTCCCGTGTAGGAGTTAGTCACCATCTTTTTCATTTTCGCCAGTATTTTTAAGCAGAGTGTGGCCGGCTTCTCTACATCCAATTTCACCTAGATTTGGCACAACTACTTCAAGTGCAGCAGAAACTGGGTCTTAATTGCCACCTTTATCCTGATATTCTTTAAAATGAGCATCTTCTACCCCAATGGCAGCACATGGTATGTTCCAGGTCTCTTGCAGTGTACCATAGTATTTTTCCCTGATGCTTTTTCTCTCTTGTTGGAGAGATGAATGTTATGGCTTGTTATGCAGGTCTGTGTGGAGGCTGGGAGGATTTTCATTTGCTGCTGCTTCTCTTTTTTCTCTAATAAAGACATCTGTCAGGAGAAGAGGGGTGGGTGCGTTCTGAAGAGTATGTGATGAGGCACGGCACTGTCGCCTCCATCTCAGCCTCGTTATTAATTCCTGGAGATGTGGCTTGATCTTAAAATCCATGCTCTTATGTGTCATCTTTCTCTTTTTGCTTAGACCTCTAATGGGGAACAGACCAGCTTCATTCCATTGTGCATAGCTGTGTACTGTATCGCATGCCTGTGTTCTTGATGCTGTAGCTGAAGATTATTATGTACCATTTACTTCTTGCTGGCCTTTAATCCCATACCTCCATGTTCTTTAAAGACTTTGTTTATCAGAGGCTGCTGCTTTGACAAGAAATAGTATGCTAAGCCGGTAGAGTTGTTTCTCCTGTGTCGTATAGGAAGCAGCACATTCTGCTTGAAGGAGAAAAGAAGGCAACCCATGTTTGCTACCTTAAACATGAGGAGAGTTAAATACTGACATTCACAAGACTGAGCTGGGTATGGTAGTGCGGACCTCTGTCATCCTCATTAGTCACAACGGAGACCAGTTGGTGAATCTGAACATTCACAACACTGGTGTCCATGTCTCCATACCGAGATTCTTCAGGAAATAGTTGTTTCATTGGCAAGCCAAGACTTCCATGAAGGTGGCTGTGGTTGTGGCAGTTTCTCAGATTCTCAGATTGTTTGCTGGTTTGATAGAGAAAGTGCTTTGATATCTTACGGACCAGTCATTACATCTTTGAAGGTACAGCTCTGATTAAACACACTGAATTCGTCCCCTCTTCCTATCCAGTCTATAGAAATGACTGGAGTGACTTTGGAGTTAAAAGACAGCAAGGCTCTGAGCAGTAGCCATTATTAAAAAAGAAGAAAAATTTCTGCATGCCCGTATCTCAATATTTAGGCATCTTTTCATCTTTCACTGCCCCTTTTATTATTATGATCCTTTCTGCAGTGTAACTTTCCAGCCTCCTTTGGAGAAGAATTCTGTGCTGATGAAAGGGTGAGTTCTGTGGCTAGTAGTGGAACAGAAATAGAAAACCTCACTGCATGTAAAGCACAAAAATTATTACCCCTTGGAAAAGTGGAGAATAATACTGGAATTTTTTTTTATAACTCCATTTTATTAGTGATTAGACTTGTGTAAAACTCTCTCTCTCTC
>NW_009621777.1:23881-43625 GCF_000690535.1 Cariama cristata
GTTGCTGTTTCAGCCAGGGGTATGCTTTTGTAGCCTGTCAGATAACAACAATGAACTTTCAAGGCTAAGCAGCATGGTACATATTCAGTGTTGGTTACTGTTTGTGGTAAAGACACCATTTTGGGTGCAGGGAATACTTACTTTTTCCTACACTACTTTGTTTCTTAAAATTAAATACTCACAGTTCCATATTTTCTTTACTCTTGAAGATACGGAATTTTAAATGTGTGTATAGATTAGACTAAAACAGATTTCAGCACATGTTGAAGTGAACTGAATGTTTCAAAATTTAATTGTTGTTTTATATATTTCTTCCACAAATGAAATTAATTGTAAATGCCCTTATGGCTGGCTGAGGTTCCAAAGACAAACTAGTACTTTTCTACTGCAATACCACAGTGGGTTTGTTTTCAATATGTGATTCACCATAGTTCCTACCATGCTGTAGCAGCACAATGCTGTTATGAAAATACTGAGTTTGCTACTATGTAGAGTATGTGCTTTGACAGTTTCCTAACATACTTGGAAATGCAGATTTGTAAGAAAATTAGACAAATCATTTTCCCTATAAATTAAAAGTGTAATTAATTATGTTTGAACAGAATGCCTCAGTGTCTTTCAGTGCTTAGGCTGAAATTTAAAACCTTTCATATTTTGTGAGAGGAAGAAGAAGCAAAGGAGGTAAGAAAGATTTTTTTAAAGCTTGAACAGTGTGTGTTCCTGTACGTTCTTCATAATCAAAATGGAAGAGATTCTTCAAAGCAAAAGATGTAAAACAGCAGTAGTGGTCACAATGCATCTTGTTCAATTATGAAGCATTCTGCTCTGTAATACTGGAAAATTTATTTTGTAAAAAAAAATCTGAAATTCAAAAAGTGAATTTTAGTTACATGTTAGTCTACCTCTTTTTGAACTCTGTGAATACTGGAGAAAAATTAACCAGGTAATTTTCCAAGTCATTTTGAAATGTTCTTTAGGTTTGTGGTACCTGCTTAGGAACTGAGGTCTGAAGTGGCTGTAAAAGCTGGACTGTGTCTGGCTGCTGACTGTCTGCCTCATGGACCACAGCTCCGGGTGCTTGTTGGCTGCAGTCTTGTACTTAGGATAGAGGCGATAGCTTGCTGTCTGTTAGTATTTTGCAAGGGAAACTTGAAATATCAAGTGCTTTATAACTGAAAACGTGTTCATCATGTATGCTGTAGGTTTTCCATTACTTGTGGTTTTTCAGAAAGGGAGGCTAAAGGGAAGGGGAAGGAAAACTCCTTTCATATAAATGGGACCTACCCTTGATCTAGCCCATTAGTTAGTCTTGTATTTGCATCTCTTCCTCCTCTTTGGCTGACATCAGCGTTTATTTTTATACTAGGAGTTCACTTGGTTTGTGGCACACGTTTACTGTCGCGAAGGTAAATATTTACTCATGTAATAAACTTGTTCTTCCCTGTCCTCTGACCTTGGGTTAACCTGTTCATATCAGCTCCAGTTTTGGCTTTCGGGTAATTGTTTCAGCCATGTTGTTAACCCATGCGGGCTGACTGGTGCAGGCATGGTTGGTCTGTCTTAAGTTGCCAGCTCTATACAATGGACAGTATACTATGCGTATGGGACAATGCAATATACTATTTCGATTCAGCTGTCCAACTGTAAGACTATCTCATGTTGCCATAGATCAGATTTCATTCAGTGAGTTAACGCTGTCATTTACAAAGCAGTAAAATTTTAAATTTGTTATGCATGTGTGTACAATTAATTTGTGGTTGAAAGAAGGCTAAATGTTAAGTAATCTGCCTTGCCTATGGTATGGGGCTGTTACTCAAAGGGTAAAGATGAGGCTTCTTCTGGAAGCAGTGGGTGAAAAGACCTGCTTCTCTTCTAATTGAACTTAGCTCTTCACTGATATCTTCATGCTAAATGTCTGCTGAAAAATAGTGTAATCATTTTTTGGCCTTTAAAATAAACTGGTGGCACTGATGTAGATAATCATATATTTACAGAATTGTATATTTCTGCAAATGTTTTGAAATCCAATCAATTTAAATAGAATTATTAAAATGGTGTTTATTACTTATGATAGATACTGCTCCAGACTAGTAAAAATATTCACCAAGTATAGACTCAAAATTATAGCTAGTTTACCTTTTTGACGGATGTTTTCATTAATAGTGCAGTTTAAGTAACTGCATTATCAATGTGGCTAGAACCCCTGGCCATAGACTGGAGCCTGCTGAGCTCATCTTAAATACTTCAGGACTGACCGTGTGTTCTTTACCTTTTTCTACTATTTCTCTAAGTAAAGGCAAGTGTTGCTTCATAAAACTCAAATGCTCCAACTGTACAAGTCTAAATGAAGTATGGTATCTGCACTGCTTAACATTTAAGGAAATAGTAAATTCTTGAAATATCAGTGAAATATCCTAGAGACTGGAATAAACCACAATAGTTCATAGCTATAAAGACATACAGTGATTCTGGTGTGACAATCATACATGTGATTGCATGGTGTTTGGTTTTATTTTTAAATAATATCTTCCTGTCTTTGATAAAAATAGACAAATAAGTACTTTCTTTCTTTTCCTTACTTTACATTTTTACTTTGAGTTGTCCTCAAACTATATTGAGTGTCTGGCACCATTGAATTTCAGATGTGACTTGGTAGAGAATTTTTCTCTAAAATGCTAGTTGCTCCCATGGTTGCTCCTTCTCAGTATTGAGAATATATATATAAATTTTAATATATATAAAAATACATAATTGTAATACATAAATATAGACAATATTTATTCATAGACTATGATATGTAGAATATAATAATATATATATTTTATATATATTTGGTGTCTGATTGTTAATTCCACTCTTGATCATGGGTTTTTAGATGAACTTCATTGTGCATTTTGATTTTTCTCTGGAGATTTTTTTTTTCCTATTAAAAGAAAGCAGTGCATTAGACAATTATTTAGATCTCACTATCTTAGGAAATCTTGCAAGTAATGCTAGCTAGCCTTCTCTTGCCTTGAATTTTTTTACTATTTTTTCACTTAACTCTTAACATTGATATTTAATGTAGCATTGTATTTTTCAGTGTAGCTGTCTAAATTCCATTCTGCACCTGAAATGGCAAAAGTAGCTCTGCACATCATGTATTTGGAATATGTTCGAGAGTTCATGGAATGTAGAAGAGTAATGAGATTCTAGAACAAGTTCGTAAGAGTTTTTTTCTAGTCCTTTTGATGTTGAGTTTTAGAGTAGAAGAGAAGGGAATATAGAAATGTCATAATTATGGAATTGTAGTGCATCAGAAGACCTTGGTTATTGATAACACTTTCAGAAAACCTCATATTTCTGTATTTGTGCTACATATCCAGAAATGATAGTTTGACCTAAGTTGAAGTGATACAAGCAAGTCTCTTTTCATGATGAAGGTGGTCAAGCATTGGTACAGGTTTCCTAGAGAGATTGTGGAGTGTCCATCCACGGAGCTGTTCAGAGCATGGCTGGCCATGAGCCTGATCAACCTGATAAAGCTTTGAGGTTGGTCCTGCCTTGAGCAGGTGGTTGGGCCCTGATGACCTCCTGAGGTACCTTCCAACCTAGGCTGTTCTATGTTTCTGTGTCTGTAACCATTACTTCCCGCTAAAGCTGTGTGTCATTCCAAGTTCAAGTGAAGCATATTCGGATGGTCTTGACAGTTGTGTAGAGCATGAGAGAGAAATTTAAGTCTTGGTGTCTTGAAGTTAGTGAGTTGCATGTTCATGTTAGGCCAGAAGGCTGCTTTTTTTTTTTTTTTTTTTTAAAAAAAGCATTTAGTGTTTGGAAACAGAGTATTTTTTTTTAATGTCTGGTTTGTAAGCATTTCCATTACTAACGTCTTTCTTGGGGTGGTGGTGGGGGAGAGCCTTCAAGTCTGATTATTAAAGTTTTGGGAGGGTTGTTTTGTTTTCTGGGATTTTGGTATGAAAAATTCTTCAATCATGTTCTTGATTACAGGCATGCCCCCACTATTGCTGCTGTCTTACTTAAAATAGGTAGCTACTTGAACGTCTGCCTTTCTTCCTCTTTCTAAATTAGTGTGCAGCGATAAACTGCAATACAATTTTTACTGCTGCTTCCTCTTTTCTTGGTAGCTATGCGTCAAAGGCATCTCTTCATATCTCCACATTTGACAGATGTTCCTGTTCTTTTCCTAGTAAAGAGAGATTTCTTCTGAATTTTAAAGAAATAAACAGTTGTCTGGTGCAATACTACTACAATATGGTGAGCTGACATTCTCGTTTTACATCTTCAGGAGCCGTCGTGAATCTAAGCAGTCTTATTGAGCACCTGCTTCTTGCTCTCTTACTAACAGTGCACAGAAAATCCTTTGGAATTTTGATTAAGGAGGAGACAACTGGGACTAGGAACTGCAATTAGCAAGAAGAGGGAGGCAGTGGGGAGTGGAAATTTGTGGAGGAGCTAAAAATGATACGGAGCCTCCTTAAAGGTCATGGAATCCTTACTTGCATACCTAGCAAAACTGGAATGGCTTTGGCTTGAATAGCACATGGGTCATGCTGATCTTAAGCCTCTCTAGATATAACGCACAAACGAGAAATCTTTTTACATACCCCTTGTAAGATGCAATATCCAGAAAGTGATAACTTTTTTACTCCATTGATTTTCCATGTGCTGCCAATCATAAATACTTTACATTAAAGTGTATGCATACCTTGTTGGCAGGTTCATGTAATTACTGAAAATTAGTGCGCTTACAAACCATTCATACTTTTTAGGCATGTGAAGAACTAATACAATATAATTAAAGCAGCTATTTATGATCATAATTTTCAACGTTTTGCCCCCAAACTACGTAGACATATGTATTGAAAGAACTAGTTCTTTTTTCTCCAAGATAACTGTGTTTTAAGATTCAGAAGTGGGTACCTAGAAGTGTTCTTGTTGATTATTTTTTGTGTGTGTGGTTTTTTTGTTTTTGTTTTACTCATGAGATAACTCTGCTTCCACTGCTAAATGCTGCTCCAGCCCATCATGGCAACTTAGGAATTCCTTACGCTGACTTCCGTAAGTGAGAAGTCAGACCTGTCTGTCTTCTGTAAGATGGACTTTAAATGGAAGCATCTTAGACTTCTAATTGTCTCTTGTTTTGCTGTGTTCTTTTGAGTGCACCTCTTTTCTGAGTCTCTCTGCGAGTTTGTTCTTGTGTGCTGAGATAACCTGAAAATGAAAGGAGGTTCTCTTTGAGGTTTTATTAGCCAGAAAGGAAAAATTTTCATCCCCACTGACTGGAGTGGGAGCCTAGTACTTGACAAAACCTGATGAGTGCAAAATCTGTAGGAGGGTTACACTTGGTCTCTTTGAGATGTTCACTGGAGATAGGCATGTGTCTCCATGTCATGTTTTCCAATCTGGTCCTGTGTACCTCTGTTTTACAGAATGGAAATTTTGTCGGGTTCTTTTCATCCTATTGCTGTTCTTTAGGGGATTTTTTGAATGGGAAGTTTAAAGGCAGTGAAAAGGAAGAGATTTTTACTTTTGGTAACTTGTCAAGTATTTTGTGTGTGTCTTGTCTCTGTGCTTTTTTTTTTAATAACATATAACAATCTTATTTACAGAAAGAATATCTTTTTTTTTTTTTAAAGGTTATCATTTCCTGATTTTTCTTTTTTTTCCCCTCTTAATAGAAGTTTGCAGATGTTAAGATTAATACGAGTGTGCAGTTGCAAAGACAAATGACCTTGTGCTCTAACTGTATTCTTGTCCCATTTTCTTTAGGCCACTGAGGAGGTCTCAAAAAACCTTGTTGCCATGAAGGAAATCTTGTATGGCACAAATGAGAAAGAACCACAGACAGAAGCTGTGGCACAGCTTGCCCAAGAGCTGTACAACAGTGGTCTTCTTAGTACCCTAGTAGCCGACTTGCAGCTAATTGATTTTGAGGTAAGAAAAGAAGTTTGGCAGTTCTTATATTGTATATGTTAAAATAAACACATGTGAATTTGTGCCACTTTAATTGGTTAGGACATCTTTCGATCTTCAGCTTTTCTTTCTGTCTGGGACAAAACCATTAGAAAGAGAGCTCATTGTTCCAAACTACCTGGAAAATTAAGCAAATACAGAGTATGAAATCTGTGAATTTAGGCACATAAACCACACAAAATTGACATACATAAACCTCTAATCTTAATGACACAGTTCTGTTAAAATTATGAAATAATTCTTAATTGTTGTTTACACAGAAGGATTAATTTCTTAAAAGTAATACTGTAGTGAACACAAGCTATAACACTACAAGGCATGTCTGTATTCTCATCTCATTAAATTAAATTACTTGGAAAAGTCAGAATTATTGTAACATTAATGAAGAATTTAAAATATTTTAAGGTAAAGCTGTTAGTTTTATTAACAGCACAGTATTTCTCTCTTTCTTTAGAAACAAATGATGTAACTTTTTTTTGGTTTTCCTCATCTTTTTTCTGTTTATTGAAAAAACAACCCAAGTTTTTATTGATTACTTCAAAGTAGCAATACTTACTTATATACAAATGTATCTCTATATAATATAAACGACTATCTGGCATTTGTCACCACATCACATGCAATAATTTAGCTTCGCAGTGCCATAGTGAAAAATCACCCTATTTAGTTATAAGAAATTGCAATACAATTGGATTTTCCTGTTTTCCCTGAGGTCCCACAAGAAGCATGCGGTTGTCTAGGAGAGGAGCCAAACCCCAGGTATCTCACTCCACAGCCTTGACTATAAAGACCATCCCACTTAAGGTTGCTTAAAAACGAGCTTGTTCATAAACAAGTTGTTCACAATGCAAACACAACAGTTTAAAGTCCTGTTGTAGTAGGACATTCCAAAAACAATGGCTTTCTTCCCTGTTCTTTCTTCTGTCCCCTCCACCCCACCCATAAGTCCCTCTGATTTGTGTTTAGTTGTAATACAGTGATATTTTTTCCCTACCCACACAACTGTTTATACCAAACATAAAACATTAACGTTGTTAAATAAGCAAGGAGACCCGGGAAAGCTGAGAGGGAATGCTGAAATCTAATGGCCTTTAATTGCCTAAGAAAGGAAATCATGGAACGTCATCTGAAGTCTGCTGACCTCTAGATTCTTATCAGCTTGGTGCTTACTCAGTCCAGTTATTAGTGAAGGAAACCTTCGTTATCTCCTGATAATGAAGAATGGTAACAGTTTGTACAGGCTTGTTCTCATTAAGGAGAACTATTCATTTTATTCTAAGGGGACTTGAAAAGACTGCGAGTAGTTTCCTGCTTGTGGACTTTCTGCTGCTTTGTTACAGAAGGATATGATGGTTCCCCCTTGAGAGAGAGCAAGTCATTCACGCTGCTTTCTAGACTGGACCACGTCTGCTTTTTAAGGATGAGATCTGGCAGACTGTCCAGTTATTGTTACTTAGAATTAATGTCAACACACCTGTGCTCCAAATGTGCACTAGCTTCCCAGCTGTTACAAAGTCAATCCGATGTTGGCTTTGGTATCCCAGATCTCTGTGGTTGAGGGTTTACTGCATTTGACATGATTTCTCCATTACCGATGGAGATACAAACTTGAGTTCCTGTTGGTTCTTAAACTTGAAGTGTAGGTCTAGCATTTACTCATTCTGGTGCCCCACCACAGCTTGAGGTCATTCAATGATGAACAAAATGTCTTTGTTTGTTTTTGTCAAGAACGTCACTCTCATTCCTGAAGAAGGTTTCCTTGTAGAACAGGAACGGACAGCTAATTAATACACAGGGACGGTGCACTCTGACTCTTAAACTGTCTCACATGTATTTGAATCTGAATAGTATGGTAAAAAAACCCAGAAAAGTAATGAAGTGAAAACCAGAAAAGAAACAAATTTAATGTTTTAATTAAGAAAGTGTCTGACTGTCCAGACTTTGCTGTATGTAAAGGCCTGTTTAAAATGATAGTCTTATCTGGAAGCTTGCTTTCCAAGCAAAGCAGTCAACACAACCGTCTACTTACCAGTCTTACAAACTTACCGGTTACTTCCCTGCTGATTTGTGCCTAGTGTGTCTGTAGGAGAGATGGAACTGTGGAACTGGGTTTTTTGTTCTTGTTTTTTTCAAATGAAGAAAAAAAAACCCCAAAACAAAAACGCTTTTGGCATAAAGGAGCCTGAATCCTTCTGCTCAGAAGACAATAGTAGCACAGTCTCCCTCTCACCTCTCGCAGTCGTGACTATTGGCACAGGGTTCAGTGCCTGTTTGCCCTTGTTAGACCATGAGATCACTTAGTAATACATCCTTCTAACAATAACTAGCTTTGGTATTACTGTGTACCATTACCAGTTCAATTATGTGCATAATAAGGAAATGCTGTTCTTGCTGGTGAATCCAAAGCAAATTGTGAGATCCAGTGCAAAATTGGCAATGTTAGTGAATGAGAGTTGATGACTATATTATGTGGAGTTTGAGTAAAGCAATTTCTGGAAACACTGCTCTACTTATTTCAAAACAAAGAGTTCTGGTGTTGCTTTGGGCTGGCTTTCAATGGAATTGTAATGGAGAAAACAAGCGTTTACAAACAAACTCTTATATCCTGAAAACAACACTCTAACAAAACTGTCCGTGGTAATTCACAAACATGCCGTTTGTAAAACTACAGTCCTCCTACGTTTTTATAAACATTCGGGTTTTTTTCTTATGCAATCTTCTTGACGTTGATTAGAAAACTGAAATAATTTTGCATAATTGCTGCTGTTTTTAAAATTCTTGCTAATTAAGTATGCTCTGCATTTTACTCAAAAACTTGCTGATGTTACTCAGGGCTTTTATAGTACAACTAGAGATGTCAGGAAGCATTATCTATGTATAGTTTCTGTGTATAACATTCAGGGAACATTCAGGTGGAGTTGCTTAATAGACCATTTATTTGCAAATCCAGACTTAGTACAAGTTTGCCTAGGCTTTTTCTGGATTAGATCTAGTAACACGTAGTCCTGAAGTTGTCTTTATGGCAATCCTAAATGGAAAATTAATTGCAGAAATCTGGCTTTTAAATGGTGCATGTGAATGACAGTGGAAAGTGCTTATATTTATAATCATTTTTTTGTTAGATGTCTGTAACAATTTGTCATCTTTAGCTATGGTCTGACAGAAGAAATAAATAGGAGACTTCTGTATATGTTCAACAGAGAACATTCCCAGCTCCTTTTATACTGTTTGGTGCTATTCTTGTGCATTTTTATGTGTATAGTCTGTGCGGAATTCCAGTATCCTGGTCTTATTTATGCTTCTTTTGTGCACATAAAAATGTGAGACTTGCATTTTAGGTCAGTGCATGATTTGTCTTTGTAGTTTTTATTTATTTAACTTCCACAAGTTACAGTTTTAAGTTGGATGTTAACACTGCAGTCAGAAATGCTCTGCACACTCTTAATGGTGGCATTACGTATTCCTGGACAAGGGGAGAGGAAATCGAATATTGAAGAAACACACCTTCAAGCAAGAGCACAGTTAAAAAACAGTATTTTATTAGCAAAAACAAGTATAAAACAAGCCCAGGAGATTGATTTGACAAAAGAATCTGATAAAACATCAACTGGCTTTACTTCTTAACGTAAATTACTCATGATCTGGCTGCAACATGATGTGTTTTGAGTGCTTGGCATGTTTGAAATAGGTATAAAGAAACAGAATATTTGATCTGTTTCAGATCAGAGTACAGAGGCTGACTGAACTGCAGAACTCGCACAGTATGAATGCATGAGATGATGATCATGTTTAATTGTTAACTTGCCTAGTGGACTTGAATATTACTTGTTTAACTGCTAATGTTTTTGACAGGGCAAAAAAGATGTTGCGCAAATTTTCAACAACATTCTCAGAAGGCAAATTGGTACAAGAACTCCCACAGTTGAATATATCTGCACTCAACAGAATATATTGTTCATGCTATTAAAAGGGTATGTACACTGTGAAGAATAAATATGCTTTTACATGAAGTAAGAAGTTTTTAAAATCATGGAGAAGCAGTGAGTTCTGAAATGGTTTATCTTCCTTTGCAGTATGATTGATTTTGTGGTGTTTGTTTTTTTTGTGTGTGTGTGTCTTGGGCTCTGTAATTCCCCTAAATAAAGGAAAATTGGAGTAATAAACCACCAAAAGTATACTTTTGCATGAAATATGACTGAAAATTTAGAACTGTTAATAACCTAAAATATTCTTACTGGGGTAGTGCAGACATTTTCCTTTCAGTATGCTATTTGATCCTGTTTAAACTTTTTCCTTGTAAAGTCACTCGTCCATCAAGAGTTGAAGGCTGGTTTTTTCCTTTAAGCACTGTCATTTCCAGTTTGCTGTCCTATCCCCTGCTCTTAGTTTGGTCTTAGACTTTTTGCTCATAGTGATTTATATTACTGTAGTGACACAAATGCGCCAACTGAAACTTGACCAAACAAAGAATGATTTGGAGCATATGGTGCATGACAGATGGCTGTTTCCTTATCTATTCTTGTATTATTTGGTGTGTTGGATATTGGAGAATCACGCCATACTGAATACACGGTTGCACATGTAGAGCTGTGGATCTCAAACATGAAAGCAGAAAGGTGGTGTTAACATTTTCATGTTAAAATAAGATTTTTAAAAAATTGAGAATGTGCTCTTTCCATTTAAAATGAATTGCTCATGTTTCTAATACCATTAATTTAGAAAGTTCTGAAAATTTCAGTACCAATGTGTTATTTTGGGATAGAAAAGTTCATCAGGCATTAATAAACCATTTTAAAAATGCAGCTATTTCAAATACTAGTTTTATGATTTGTGTTAAAGCTGCAGTTGAGAGTACTTATTCCACCTGCTGGGATAGCTAGAGGACGTATGAAAAGACCATACTTGTCAGTGAGATACTTGCCTGTGTTATGTTGGTAGCATCGAGATGTGAGGATAATCAAGTGTATTTTCAACATTTAAACGGGAAGCTTTAGTGGCTTTTTTTCCCTTTTCCCTCCTCCTAGTTCATAGTAGTCATTAGAGATGCTGGCTGCTGTGCCACATACATGGTGTGTTAGGCTATTTTATTGTACCATCTCTACGTTTACCCAATCTTGGCCATTTGTGTAAGCCACTGGAAAACGAATCATACAAGAAGCTTTCTTTGTGGAGAAAGCTGGGGGTTTACATCTTTTAGTTTCATACTGACTCCAAAGGTTTGGTAGCAGATCAGTATGGAATATCTGCTTCAGTTCATACAAGTGTAAGATCTGTACTCATCTGCCACAAGTGCTTTGTTAGTGTTTACCCCCCACCCCCCCATATTACAGCCCTGATTTTGGGGGGAAGTGAGATTTAAATGTTAGAGGGACAAAAGGATTATTAATTGTAGCATAACACTAAAGAAAATACTGATTCAGTACTTCTTCAAAATAGTTTTCAAGAGAAGGCAAAGACATTTGAGGTGCAGAGAGATGAAACTACTTTCTCAGCATGCTCTCATTGATGTGTGACTGAATGAGGTTCTGTAACACATTTGTCCTAATTTTTGGTCTGTGTTGTCACCCTTTAGAGAGCATTATTCTCACAGGGATTGCTGAAACAAATATTCATAAGTCAGGATGTTTGAAATGGGCATTTAGTTAGCTTTAGTCTCTTAAATGTTACATCTGATGCCCAACTGAGTCAAATTTATGTAAATTTAAACTATGGGATGAGTTACAAAAAGTTCAGTAGATTTCAAATATCCATGACAGGTTAAATGAGAAAGTGTTGCAGGGTTTAACATGAAAATTAATTCATAAGAAAATGTTTTTGTATGGTAATATAGTTAATGCTTATTATGCACAATGATATGCTCCTGAATTATTCCTGTGAATTTAAATTAGCTTCCAGTGGTATAGGATGAAGGATTCTTTAGGTGGAAGGCAGGAAGGTATATAAAAGGCTTTGACTGCTCCAGAGCCAGGTGGGTAACAACAGACATAACTTTCCTGTAGACCGGGATAGCTTGTATTGCAAAATGCTGAAGTGAGTTCTTGGTTTGGAAAGGCAGTTCCATCTTCTTCCAGGGTCTAGTATTAGCTTGCTTGGGAAAACAAGGAGCTAGTAGCAAGTACAAAGGTGTATTTCTGTCAAATGTATCTTAAACACGCTGTTGTGAGATTTTGACAGCTGCTCGTGGTGTATGCTGAAATCAGCTGAGAGAACCCCGTGGTATTTGAGCAAGAATGCCTGCAAGGAAATGTAGCAACAATTTCTAAATGAAACCATCAGGGATGGCTTCATCACTTCCATCAAATCAGTGATGGACATGTTCCAGAGGTCTCTTGTAAGGAGGTGCAGATACTTTGCTAGAGACAATAAGGACTGAGGCACAGAGAAGGTGTTCAATATTGTCCTTGCAATGACAGCACACTGTTGCCTGCATTTGAAGCTTGAAGTCTGTGATGTGCAGAGTAGCTGATGATGCTGAAAAACGGTTTAAGAAAGAGGAGACATGAATTTATGTCCAGTATTATTAACCCTTCATGCTCATATCAAGGATAGTTTTATGTAAATTGCTGTCATGTTTAAGCGAACAGCTTAAAAAGACACAAATTGCTGCTTTTCCAGATGTCTGCAATCTCACCAATATAAAAAAAGAAAACTGATTTTGAGTATGAAGAAAATATTTTTATTTAGTCTTGTTTCTCAGTTTGTGCAAGTTAATTGTATTGGCTATAATTTGGCATTTAACTGTCAATCATTTCAATAATATTTCTAGAAGTATTTAGAAGTGGAGTTCAATGCAGAAATAACTACCTCTAACTTTTTGAATTTTGTTTACTTGATAGCGCCGAAAACTGTAATTAGCAGTGTGGTGTTGCACTGCTAACTTGTGAAGGTATTTACAAAGAATCTTTGGTTTGTTGTTTTGGTTTTTTTGAATAGGTACGAATCTCCAGAAATTGCTCTAAATTGTGGAATAATGCTTAGAGAATGCATCAGGCATGAACCGCTTGCTAAAATAATCTTGTGGTCAGAACAATTCTATGATTTCTTCAGATACGTGGAAATGTCAACATTTGACATTGCTTCAGATGCATTTGCCACATTCAAGGTAATTTACATACAACATTTGAATTGTTATTTCTGTAGTTCTCCTCTATGTAAACCCAGATGATGTGTGTTAAATTCTTGGGCAAAACAAGGCTAGGTAGAGGGGAAAAAAATAATAGGTGTGATGCAAATGGGTAAGCTGGACACTGTTCTTCCTTAGTTCTCAGAGTGCAAGATATACCTTTAAATATATATGTGGTGTTCCTGATAACTTTTATTCTAGAAAGCAAGATTTAAACTGTCATGCATTAGCTGAATACACGTGCACTTCCATGCCAGCTGCTTTTAAATCTGTGTCTCCAACTCCTGAAGTGAGCAAACTCCTTTTCGTTTTGTTACGGACCTGAGTATATTTGATGCTGTTGCTTTGGGGAAATTTTTTGTTGTCCTGAACGAACCAGTTTTGGGACTATAATCATAATATTGATCAGTATTAAATAGTGGGTCTTAACCTTGGTTATATATAGTTCTGTGCAGAGCATAGCCTTGATCCATAAATGACATTCTTCAGAGATAATTCAACACGCTATTTACCTGTGTGAATTAACATAACACATCGCAGACCTTTCCTAAGTGATGCCAAAATCCTTAGCAATGTCCAAGTAACTGCATTCATGTCCTAAATTTCTTTGTTTAATGAAATAGCAAATTTTTGTTGGATGTCGTATGTGTGCTCACTGTTTAATGAGAATGTATATGTACTGTTTAAATATTGTAGTGAAAATATTGGGTTTGTGCTTTTTTTTTTTACAGGATTTGCTGACAAGACACAAGTTGCTAAGTGCAGAATTTTTAGAACAACATTATGATAGGGTGAGCAGATCTGTTTTAATACTGAGAATTTTCTAGTGCTGTGTATATTATTCAGAGATACCAGTATTTTCATTCCTTATTTAGCTTTGGTTTTGGAAATTTACATACAGTGTTAAACCAGTTGTACTTGCAGTAATTTCTGCCCAGCAGTAAAATTAAGATCAAGACCGTATTGTTTGGAAAGGTGTAAAAACGAGAGAAGGCGGCAGAAATCTAGTTCTGTGAAAACTAGATCTGATTTTTTCCGCTAGAGGGAACCCTTTCCGCGTCTTTTTGACTGTATGAACCCGTAACAACCAAAGAAGGCAAGATAGCCTTCCTCCACCTGCTGGGGACTCCTCAGATTGATGAACAGTGTTCAGTACCAGGAACTATTATAGTTTAAGAAATAATGACCTAACTAATTCCAGCACATTGCAATCTAAACATTAAAGACTCCTAAAAGAGTAAAGATTTTTTTTTTAAGGCATATACGATGTTTACACAGTAGTGACTTACAGGAACCTACTGAGATTTCAGTTTTTGTTTACATTTTTGTTATGCTTTTGCATGTCCTCCAGTTTGTTATAATCATTTGGAAGAAGAGTGTGTGTGACACCTGGAAAGGTCCTAACCCTTCTCTTTATTCTGTATTTAGTTCTTCAGTGAATATGAGAAGTTACTTCATTCGGAAAATTATGTGACAAAGAGACAGTCACTTAAGGTAAGGCAATTTAATTTTCTTCTTAAACGCAAAGTTAAGAGAATTCCCTTAATTTTAAGGTGGGCTGACTTTAATTGAAATGGCTTCAGTAACTGCCTTGGATGGTGTTTATTTTAATTTTTTATATGTTTTAATTCTTGGGATCAGCTACTTTTCTTTTGTCCAGTTTTTCTTTGTTTTTTTTTTCCCTTCAACAAATCCAGACACATGTAAATAATTTAATAAAAATTCCCATGTTGCGCCTAGAGCAATACTGATCTTACATTCAAGTAGGTAAGAAGTAGTGAATTTAAATATAATACATAACTTGTAGCAAGGATGGTACCTGTGGGAAATATCCTTTTTACTCCCTTCTGGACAAAGAAGGTAGTAGCAAAAGAAGTGTAAATATTTCTTATTTGAAGTACTAATGTTTTTTTTCAAAGCGCATTCTTATTGGTGATGTATTGCTTCTGTATAAATGAAAAAAATAATGAAATCATGGGGGAAAAAGAATGAAAGACATTTCTTTCAATTCCAGTTCATAACAAAGGGGGAACAAAAGGCGATTTTTCACTTGTTGAGAAAAAGGAGAAACTACATCATCAAAATAAGAGGAAAATGCACCCTGCACTTAGAAATTCAGGACATTTGAGTTCTGTCGTTACTATAGATACAGACTGGTGTGAACTACTAGGTGTGCTTGAAAGCATTTAAGAAAAAGTTGTTTCTTATGTCCAGTGTCAGTCATTTTTTCCTTTGGGCTTGTTTTCCACTTTTAGCTTCTTGGTGAACTGTTGTTGGACAGACATAACTTCACAATTATGACGAAGTACATCAGTAAACCTGAAAATCTCAAACTAATGATGAACCTTCTACGAGACAAGAGTCGTAACATTCAGTTTGAGGCCTTCCATGTGTTTAAGGTATGTTTAAAAAACCCCACAATAAAGCAAACAACAAAGGAATCCCACCAGAAATTTAGTTGGGTAAACTACTTAGCTGAGCCTAAATGGAGCTTATCTGAATGTCTGCTAAGTGGTTGAATAAAGAGAGAGCTAATGTTTGTCTTTGTTATGATCCATCTTTACAAATAGCTGCCTTTGTATCTTTCAAAAACTGTTTAGAAACCACTTAGAGACTCATGTGATTGTCAGTGTAATCTCTGTTAGAAAATTTTGGAAATAAGAAAGATAAAGTGCAGTAAGATAAGGAGAAATGCATGATTTCACGTGAAATCATGAGACATCCTGGAGTTCAAAAGAGTTTTCATCATGCTGCATGTTCTCTGAAGGATAGCAATATTTTAGTCAAGTCATCTAAATTTCGAAACCTAAATTGTAATTTGCACGTTATAACAGATACCTTCTGACTTTGCAGCAGGCAAGCAAGTAGCTAAGAGCTTGGAGGTACAACTTGAGGTATAAAAGTTTTCAGTGAGCTTTCAGATACCTGTCTGATGCTGTATATGATATGAAACCATGCATTTGCTGCCAAATGTAGTCATGAGGTGTCTTCAGTGGTTCCTGCAGACAGTATTGTGGCTGATCACCTCCCACAAATTTAACTTACTTTGGTACTGGTGTTCAGCTTCTTTCTAATAAAAAAACATAAAGTAATTTTATTTTAAAACTTGCATTTACTCCATTATTTTTTCTGTAGAGTTACTGGAATACGGAATAATTAAAACATATTTTTAAGTTACTGTCATCACTGTTTTGTTGGCTATGTTTGGTTTTTAACTTAGCCTTCTGTTCTCTATTATTACGCTAAATGCCTTTTGTTTTCTTGCAGGTGTTTGTAGCCAATCCTAACAAGACACAGCCTATATTAGACATCCTTCTAAAGAACCAGACCAAACTTATTGAGTTCCTCAGCAAGTTTCAGAATGACAGGACCGAGGATGAACAATTTAATGATGAGAAGACCTATTTAGTTAAACAGATCAGGGATTTGAAGAGACCAGCACAGCAAGAAGCTTAATCTCCAATAAACCCTTAAAATATTAAACCCAAATTCAGCATTTGCTGTTAGATATTCAGCATCAGGCACTCTTATCGATTCATGAGGAACATTACTGCTAATCTGCTGTTCAGTGAACGGTTTTTGTTTTTCTCTTTTCTTTTTTAGTCCAAGTTGAAAAACATAGCTGCTGCTTTCTTGCACAATGTGGACTTTCTTGATATTTGTGTCATTTCAGAATTCAAAGACACTGCTTGTTTTAGGAGTCCTGAAAAGAAAGATTCTAGGTTCGTGAAAGCAAACATATAGATACTAGTTTGGTTTAGGAGAGAAGGTATTAATGTAGTTAAGTAACAGGTTGCATGCTTGCAAATCTGAATAAATCTGTATGTTTGCACTTACCTTGTTTGAGATATGAGCACAATGTGACCTGTGCATACCTGGCACCATAGTATAAGATTATATGCCTTGATTTAAAAAAAAAAATGTGCAGTGCTTTATTTGTAATCAAAGGGGAAATGTATCTAAGATGTGAGCTTATTGGGATAAACAGTTGTCTTGCAAATAAACTGATATTGAAACTTAGCAACTTTTAAAAGAGTGAAATCTCAAGGTTCATAAGGAAAATGTATATATGCTTTTCACTGCTTTATAGAAACTTTTTTTTGACATGATTTGATTTTTCTGAGAATTGACTTGTAAACTTGGAAATATGTTCTAAGGGTTTTTGTTAATTTTACTTTAAAGGTATTTCAGACAGTAGACCTAGCAGTGACATTTTGCATTTCATTTCAACAATGCTTGCTGGTTTCTTTTGTATATAACTCCTAGGCTGCTTATTTCTTTAAAATATGATTTAATTTGTACAGCAGAGGAATGTTATTGTATTAGTCTGTAACTATTACCTAATATTGAGTTTTGCAAAATGAATGCTCATATGTAATTGAATACTTCAGATCACATGGAAATGCTGATTTAACAATCTTAAGTACTGCAGCATTAAAAGGAAAAAAAAACCCCAAACAAATTCTTTGTATTCACTTATCTAATGGGGTGCCATCAATTAGGGTAGGCTGAAATAGAGAACTGGAACCCTTTATGCTATGTTCTTACTGGATAATATTGGCCTTATTCAATTAAACTAGCGTTGTGCTCACCAGCTCTGCAAATGGCAAAGATTATGCTAAATTAATATAGATTCCTCTTATTTCTGGGGAACCTGCAGTGCATAATTTCTTTCTTACAGTAAATAACTCAGTACAGTAGTTGTGCAAGTGAATGATTTAATTCCCTCCAACTTCTTAAAGAAACAATTTCATAGATGTCCTGGGGTAACAAAATGATTTAGTTTTGTTGATTTTGTTCTTTAATGCTGCAAACTATCAGTATTTATAAAAACAAAAAACCCAACTGATTTTGCACCACGTTTTTGTTACTGTGACCATACAAAAGGAAATGTACTAAATATAGCTAAATGATGTTACTGAAATTATATCTATCCATCATATAGTAATGCTAAGAACACAACCAAACAAACTTAGGGATTGGAGTTGGAAAGTTCAAATTCTGCATGACCGAATCTGATTGCGAATGCTGTAGAAAATGTTTGTTGCTTCCTGTCCTCTTCCTAATTAAAATATTTTGCAATCAGCAAGGTGAAACTCCTAAGTGACGTTTAAGCTGATTTGAAAGCCTTCACAAGGGAAGTCAGATAGCTCCAGAAAATTGAGTGTTCTCACTCAGTTGTTTAAAATTGCTCTTAACATTATAATTGGTCTTTTAAAGGTTCCTAACATGTCCTTTGCAAACAGATTCATTTTGTCTACAGGAAGGAAAATAGTCTACTCTTACTGAAGATCACAGGCAGGAAGAATTGGCCATGAGATGGTGTTATAGTTCAGTACTAACAGTCTATTATATTTTGGTTTATCATAGCTGAGTGGAGGAAAACATTATTTGCCAAGTTACTCAACATATAAGGCTTCCTCTTTAGAAAAATGTAGATGTGCTAAAGATTTATATATGTAAAGAAGTGAAAACATTTGGACTGGGATAGAGGTTACTCTATAGTAGGCCTTGGAAACAATGGCTATGGTGACTTTTTTAATATGTGGAAACATTTGAATGTTGGCTTTCGAAAAGAAGTTGTATTTAAATTAAAGCTCATTTGACGTGCTCTTCGTATTAAAAAACTTGTTCTGGAAGTGATTTCTTACCTGCTTGAAGGCTTAAGGTTATTACTAAAAGTTATTTAAATGTGAGCGGTTTTTGGTTGGCTTTTTTTTTTTTTTTTTTTTAAAAAGTAAGAGATGTATACAATTGTAATTCTACTTCCATGGTAGCATTTCATTTCTCCTGAGGAAAATGCGTTTCTTACCCAAAAAATCTGGCTGACCCCATAATTTAAATTGAAATAAAATTTTGAAGAAAAATGTGTGTTCTTTACTGTGTTACTGAAGAGGATGAGTTTCTTGTGGATGTGTATCTGTGCTCCTCTATTGCCTTAGAGGGGTTCAGCTTTCTCCCTTTTAAATGTGAAATAATTTTAAGTCATGAAAAACTCTGACCTGCAAAAAGATTTTTAAGGAATAAAGACAAAGTGCTGTATTAAGAAATGTAATCAATTGTAATTAATTGTTGGTAGCCTCTCTTGCCTATTTGTAGCATTACTTGCTGATTCTATTCCTTTTTTGCCCAACCAAGAGCAAAGAGAGGAGATGTTCCTGTGTCACGTGTAGAGACAGGACCTGATAGGATTAGTGGAAGTGAGTTCTCGATAATTTTCAGCCCTTCCCTTCTCTAAATTTCAGGAGCTGAGTGTGTGTGCAATTGCTAACTCTTTCCTTAGGAAATCCTGTGGTCTCTTTGCCTTTGAACCTGTCTGCCTTTGTTTTTCACAGGTGATGCCCCAAGTTATACAGGGTGGCAAATGTCAAGAGAGTGTGCCATTTAAAAAAAAAAAAAAAAAACAAAAAAAAACAAAAGCAAACATTCAGGAGTTTTTGATGCAGATTCTTCAGATGGTTATTTTTAGCAAAATTACTGAAAAATCTGGTTTCCTGCCAGGAACACACCTTGCGGACAAAAATATTTGGTCTTTTGTAGTCTCCACTAGAGGCTGCACCTGTTTGAGCCTTTATATATAACGTTAGTATTTTTCTCCTTCCTTCGCAGTAAGATCACAGGTTACAAGGGGAAAGAAGAATTTATACT
>NW_009621777.1:43656-55303 GCF_000690535.1 Cariama cristata
TAGTCAAACAAATTGCAAATTTTAATTAAAAGAAAGACTGGTCAAGTTGGGTACTTGACTGGGTGTTTGGATGGAATGGCCCTGATGGGAGGAGGCATGGGAAATGCAAGGAGATGTTGCACTGAATTCGTAAAATTTGTTTTCCCCCGCAGAGTTGATCAGCAGGACCTGCCTTCCGAGCTGCCATCTCTAGGAACCAGAGTAAAAGTTGCCCTCGGAGCCCAAGGGAGGAGGTCATAGACAAAGCTACTTTCAGTAAGTTTGCTTGTGTTTGTGGCCTGCCAAGTCATTCCTAGCAGGCAACTTCATTGGTTTTCCTTTTACTGCTACCCTTTTTTTTCCCCTTTATTCTAGACTTTTGCTGGCTGCTTTGTTGAATAATTTTCCTGTCCATATTGCTTTCCCTTACATGGCTGTTCACTTGAGCTGATGCGTCTCGTTGGGTGCAGTACCTTTATTGTCTGTCATCATTTTGGTTATTTTTTGTAATATATCCGTACTCCTTTCTCCAAAGGTTTTGGCCTTTGTATAAGGCTGGTTTAAGTTTTAGCTCTTCAGCATATTGTAACTCAAGTTTATGGTAGGTATCATAACGAGGAAAAAATAACTGTGTTCTTTTGCATGTTACCTCAGTGTTCAATTTGATCTGAGCACATTGAACTTGTGAAGAGTTGTTTCCAGTATATCTAATCTGTATTTACAAGCATACCTTGAGAGATCCAGTTTACATCCCATGTGAGTAGAGGCAGGTCAAAATACCAAAAAATCAAAATATGGAAAGAAGTTAAAAGGAGGGAGGAGAGGGACACTTCATTGTATTACATTCTTGAAGGAAACTGGCTATTTCATGAGAGAAAAGACCTGTTCTGCTTCCTATTTAAAGGTACCTATTGACTCACCTCTGTTTAAAAAAACACCACCACAGAACCCTGAGTTACAGAGCCAACAAGTAATTAGGTTTTTGATAAGTGTGTTGTATTCACAACAAAATATAAAGGCACACTCCTTTTTTTAGAGGGCTCGTACTGGAGATTCTGGTTTACACAACAAAGGGTGTTTTGTTTTCTTGCTCAGAAATGCCCCGGCCAGAACTTACTGTCTATCACTTTTCACAAATGGACGGTTGACGCTGAAGGTTTCTTCACCATCTGTCGCGGGAGAGTTTTCTAGCTATGTTGTGGTGGGTCTGAGCGTAACTCCGGTTCGCAGGATTACATCCGCCAAGGGAGAGTGTCACACGTCTGGAGGTGACACTAGCCAGATTGCCTTGTGTGTTCCTAATAATGGTAACACTAAAGGATTGATCAAGAAGCAATGTTTGGAGTGAAGGAAGATGAACAGCGTGCTGTAATAGATAGTTTAAATATGTTTTAGGAGGGGTGGATGTTTGGAAAAAACAAGTGATAAATATATATGCTACTTTTTATATCTATTGGAACAGCTATGTATGTACTATTTAAGATAAATGATTATGACTGGAGTTGTCTGCTCTCCTTGCCTAAAATTAAATCAACAGTAGGTGTTTTTCCATTTCTTCTCCAGCAAATTCCTTGTACTGAGCTGTCATGGAGGATCCCGTTACAGTTCTTGTTTCTGCCTCTTGTGGCAGACTTTGGGAATGCCTCATATCCTCCCCTTCGTGAAGAAACTCAGGGTGCTAAAAATGTGAGTGTTGTTTAACAAGATTCTACTATTAAAATAGATGTTGAACTGAATTTAATATTGCTTAGTGTTATTTAGAGACTTGCAGGAGAGCATTAGGTTTGCATTTAATTTGAGCAAAAGACAAGAATAGAAGCTGTATAGATTTTTAGGGCTGTTTTAGCAAGTTTAAAAATGTTGTGTATTCTAACAATAAATAAGCCTTTTTAGCCATAATTTGGGGCATCTAAGTAAGGCATGCAGTACGTGTAGTACAGTGTTTAAACAACTGACATGTGAGCAAGCCAAGTTTTTGGCCTTGGCTCTTTTAACAGCCTCTACAGATTGTATGGAATTAAAATGTCACTAAGAGAAGTCAGACTGTATTGCAGGCATCTAGGCAGGTTGAGAAATACCGTCTGGAGAGACTGAAAGGTGTAAAGGTTCACCTGGCTGTAAAATTTAGCTTGCGGCAGCTGGATTTCCCCATCTTTTTCCATCTCTGTAATTCCAGAGTGGTGGGTCATGCCAGCTGATATCCAATGACATGAAAACAGCATTTAAGAATTTACAGTAATACTACATTTTTACATAAAATGTTTTTGCTGTAGAAATTGTTTCTTGAAGTAGGAGAACAATCTTGCAAACAAAACCAGTGTATTGGCAGAGTTAGATTTTTTGTAATGTTTCTTCAGGCTATTAGAACTGTAGGGAAATCCTTTAGGCTTAACTTTGTGATGGTGCACACGATTCATGCTTACGAAACAGAGACAGGGTTGAATCTTAGTTGTACATCAGATCAGAGTAGTGTTGTAGAAAGAAAAAAAGCACAGATAAAGCTAACATAGCAGAAACAGCTACAAACTTACAGAGAAACGTAGGATGAGTTCATTGGCGTTTGTGAATAGCTTGTAATATCTGTTATTCAATTTAAAAGATGAAATGGTTTGCCATACTAGGTTGTAGGCCATCAGACTGCTATATATGTAATATGGTACAAAATATACAGAGAGGATTGGAATTTTGGCTTCAGTTTATCTAATGTAAGAAACATACATTTTACGAAGAGCAAAGAGCTATTATGGACAGTGGCTGAAAGTATTCTTGCTTCTTGGTGTTACTTGAGAAGCTGGACCCCAGCTCTCCAATTTCTAATGCCAGTCTTCCCTTCTCTTGGGTATTCACCCAGTTTGGGTAAAACCTGCAAGTGGAGAGGGAGAGGCATGGTGACAAAAATGAAATTATTAAAATATCAGAGGAAAGCACATGTCTCATTCCTTACTGCTACTGCAATTTTAAAATGCTTCACCTTTGTGTCTTTGATATGAGAATAAACTGAAAGCTGGCATGGGGTAATTTAAACTTTTGTACAGAAAGTTTTAAAAGAGCATGAAGTTGTGAGTTCATTTCTTTTAGCTGAATGTTTCTTCTGAGCTATGTTTTTTTCTTTTAGCCTTAACTGGTGTAAATTAAATGTCCCTTGACTACACATTGCACTTTTGGTAATTAGTAACACATGGCAGCTGTGCACAGGTAGTGTTGTAGTTTGTAGTGTCCTCTGGTATAAGGTTCATATGGGAAAAAGTAAGTAGGCTAAATTAATGAGTACAGTGAGTTATTGACACTTTTAGACATCCCAGTTCCAAAAAGAAAGTTCTTATTTTACTAATAAAGATGTGCAAAACCTAGGAATTGCTAATAATTGTATTGATATTTATGTTGGCTGATGGCTATTCAGAATGAGCAGTAAACCACAATCCAGTTTTGAAAAACAGCTGCTAGGCAGGTAACACCCAAGGTGAAATATTACTGTGTGGCTTGTGGTTTCAGCTTGTTTCCACCAGCTGTGTAGGCTCTGCTGCCAGCTTCTGGGCAGGAGAGAGTTGGCACTGCTGCTGGTGCAGCTGCCCCTTGCTGTGGAGTCAGCTTTCTGCAGTCTCCTGGCTGACCTGGCTCCTGCCTCATCCCACAGACTTCTTTCATATTAGACAGAAAAAAACTCCAGGAAAAAGAACATGGAGCAAGATAGGGCAGTGAAGTGAAGGGTCAGAAAAGATCCAGTTTTGCAGCACAGCTGTCGGCATTCTTGTAACAGCACTGCAGCGTGAACGGCAGTTCTGTGTTACCTGTCTTTGACTCAGATAACTGTGTTTAGTCAGCCGTATGAGCTATGTTTCTGGTCTGGCGATGTGATGGTTTGTAAATCTTCTTTATCTCTTCCGGTGCTCCCACTCCTTGCTTCTGAAATTCCAAGTCTGTAAAGGGTATTTTCTGCAGCTCTGTTTTCTGTTAGTTAATCCCTATCTTACTGAGTCTGATTCTTCACTTACAAAATCCCAATCCTCTTGGCAAATCACTTATTTCCACTCTTGCCTTTCCCTTCCAATTTCTGCTGTTTGTCTTTGCAGTCCTTTTTCCAAGGGGCTCTTTTGGATATTTTGGGAAATGTTCTGTAATCGCTGAATCTCACGTAAGAAGTGCAGTTATTTATGTCTGATCATTTTTTACTCCAGTTGTAAAGAGTTTATCATCCAGTATTGCTGCAGGCAGTATATGGTTTCCTATAGGCCACTATTTGTATATCATTAGAAAACAGCAAACAGGCAAAGCGAGAGTAGCTTATGAGTACAGCACATACAGGGCTCACAGCACTGTCAGGCACACGAGAATTTTGATGGTGATGTGGAGAGGGACGGGAGCAGCACGAGCATAATTTGACCAAGGTGAACATTACTAATGGTTGAGGTGCCACAGGTTTGGCATGGGGCTTCGTTCACCGGATAATGTTAGGAAGCTCGGTGCTATCAACACCCACACACAGCTATGTGGGACACTAAATATCTGGAGTTGATAACAGATTTATAAAGCAGCCAGTGTTTTACCTCTGCTTTCAAAATGCTGCTCTGTTTCTGTAAACCCTTATATTTGGGTTTCTGGTGTCAGTGATGGGCTCTGTCAGTGAGTGAGCTTTTGCAATCTTTCCTGTCATTTCTGTGCTGTAGGTAGGTGGCTGGGACAGTCTCCTGATCTCAGGCTAGTTGGCAGGGTGTTATTACAGGTGAACCTTGCACTTCAAACACTCAGATGGTATCTGTATCATCCTGTGACTAGACAGTAGTCTACACTGAATCTTCTGAACTCAGCAGAGGAGATCAGATCTTTGATTTCCTATTCTCTTGGTCCATTCATCTTAAAAAGACTGTTCCTGCTGCAGCAGTTTGATTTGCTGTGCCTCTACCAAAAGTGACAGGTTTAGGGTCTAATCTGTGCCCCTAGTGCCCAGGTTCAGATTGACCCTTGCAATTTGCATGCAACTTCAATATCTCAACCAGACCCTGTTTCCCTCCGCTGCTGTCTTATTCATTAGCACTCTCAGGGTAAGAAAAGGCAATTGCAAATCAAACAGCAGTTAAATTGGTACGCCAAAGGGACAAATGAACTCAAAGCATTGCCCAGGTGATGGCTTCATAGCTTGACATGAAGGCTGTTCTCAAGACTGGCCTGCAGCCTCTCCTGGAGAGCACCAGTTGATGATACTCATGTCACTGTTACTTGTTGCTTGAGTGAAAAGGCATTTTGTGCCAACATTTCCACCTCTAGAATCATTGAATTGTTTAGGTTGGAAAGGACCTTTAAAATCATCGAGTGCACCATGTCCTCTGGCTCAGTTTAGAGCTGTTTGAAGGCTGCTGGCAATAATGCTG
Organism: Cariama cristata; assembly: GCF_000690535.1. Classification (NCBI taxonomy): domain Eukaryota; kingdom Metazoa; phylum Chordata; class Aves; order Cariamiformes; family Cariamidae; genus Cariama; species Cariama cristata. The sequence continues at coordinate 49,002 of NW_009621777.1, forward strand.
TCTGGAGCATTCTGCTGGAGTGAGGTCTTTCAGCCTGTAGCTGCTGAACTCCTGGACATGTGTGGTCTGCTTCTGAGAGGTCTGCAACATCTTCACGTTTACATTCACTCTACAAGGAGGTTTTGCTTTATCTGGAGGGGAAAAAAAAAAACAAGTAGTCCACAGATGAAGGGTCAAAAGTCCTGTGGTAACCAGGAGATGGTTTTAATTTGATTGTCCTTATCTTACAGTGTGGACTTTAACTCCAAGAGGCAGAAGGTAAGCAAGAAGGTATCTCTACCCAGATAGAGTACTGGGAGTTCTCATCTGAGGTTCTCCACACCTCAAAGAAAAGTCCTGTGCCAAAGTGGGTAGTTTTCTGTCCCTTTTTGCCTCCACAGTAGCAGAGGGCACAGAAGCAGATCTGGGCCAGACACTGGTTGTTCATGATGACATCAATTTCAGGTTTTGGATCTGACTTTCTTGAGGTCTCTGTGCATATTGTGTCCTGATCCGGAACCCACTGAAACATAAAAGATGACTGGTGGCTCGGGGGGCTTTAGAGCTGGCCTCGAGAACAGTCCAGGACTCAAGGACTGAGTGAGCAGAGGAGGGCCTCCTTTTAGCCATGTACAAGAGGTCAGGCCTTTTTATTTATAAGGCAAAAAGAAATGAATGAAAACCAAGCCCTGGGAGCATTCTCAGCTGTAGGAGAAACTTTAGCTCTATGAGCAAAGAACTGGAGGGAGTCTGCTTTCCAATGGATTTGTCTCCCATTCATGTTCCCTGTGACAGGCTTATAGGTAGGAAGCAGCATGGAGGTGGTCACTGTGGCTCTGCCTGTGTGCCTTGCCTGGTTTACTGGTGCCAAGCAGAGTTTGTGCCTCCGTGTGGGGTGAAGGCGACCAGCAAAGGAAGTGGAATGGGGAGGAGGAGACAGCTACAACTATTTCCAGTGTCAATGTGGAACTGCTGAGTGGCAGCAGCCAAGTAGGTATGTTACTCTGGAGTGGGAGTTGGGGTACAAGGGCTGAGAGAGGAAGAGGATGGGAGAGATGAGGATGCTGTCCTCTCCAGTGGAGAGGCTGGTTCCAGCTAGGAGGAAAGGATGTGGAGATGGAAACACTAGCACAGAAGGTATCTGGGGATTACTGGGAAGTGCCTCCTCCCTCACTGGGAAAACTTGTGTCTGGCCGGTGTCTTGTAGGTGGAGATCCCTGTATGGGACTCCCGTAACCTCCTACCCCGCGCTGTAACTGGGGAGGATTATTGAACACCACTCCCTGCCCTGAACAGCAGGCACCTGTGACGCTCACGGCTGTGACTGTCAGAAATGTGGCAGTCACACAGGGCCATCTGAAAATTGTAGTCACAGCCCTTGCTTTTTCTGAGACTGGGCTCTCTGACTGGACTGTCTCCATATGAAAGTATCCAAAATTGATGTGGATCCTCCGGGGCATTGCACAGTTTGGTTAGTCCAAGTCAATTCAAAATGAAATGCTATGTTTCAATCCTATTTACAAACCAACCTTTTAAGATTTTTTTTTTTGACAGAAACAACCTTTTTGCCCTCATGGAAAATTTCTGTTTTCTCAGAAACAGAATTTTCTTTCAGAAGATCTCCCCTATGGAAAATTCCCAGCCAGGTCCAAGTCTAAAACTTGATGCCAGAAAACATCTAGCATGCATTAGCAGAGGGTGACTTGGGGTATAATGTGTCATTTAATCCTAACTAGGGCAACATAGGCACATGAATTTGAGAACATGAGCAGGCACTCACCATCCCGAACTCAACATGCAGTAGGCAATCCACCAAAACCGCACATGCAGAACAGGGAAAAACAGTTATATTCACTTTTCAGTTTTGAAAGCTCAATTCTGGCCTGAGAAAGAAACTGGCAAAATGTCATAAAATGCACCATATCTGCTGCTTCTTACTGACTTCCAAATCCAAAGTGCTTCCTTTACAAATAAAAAGATGCCTTTTTTTTTTTTTTTAGCAGACAGACTGGTTGCTGGTGAAACAGAGAGAGTAAAATGTTTTCTCCTCATTTAAGAAGCATGCTGGGGAGAAAATTATCTGGCATGTTTGCAGGCACAACAGACTTAAATGTTGAAGTTGGTTCTGTTGATGCACAAGAAATAATAGTCTCCAGTCCTTCTCCCACAGCTCTGCCACTGCTTTTCTACTCAGAAAAGAGACCAGTTGACTGAGAAAGTCCCATTCCCTTCAGCAGAAAAAGGATTTGGAATTCAAGCCTGTCTCAAAAGGTAACTTAAACCCTATTCATGGAAGCATTGCCCAATTTAGCACACATCCTGGGAAAAAAGCAGGCTTCTGGACAGGAAACATAGCTCGGCAGTGCAAGACAATATTCATCTTGGGGAGGGAGAAAGGCAGGTGAAGCACTTCAAGATGCGGTAATGCTTAAGTGGCCTTCCACGATGTGTTCATGGGTCTCCTTTTGGTTTTGTGTGGACTGTACAGGTTTATCTTTTAGAGCTGAGCTCCCAAGCTGTGATCAAGTATCTCAAACTTGTGTCCCAGACATGGACTTTAGTGTATGTTGAGCCTGTCTGGACACTGGAGTACTTTTCCTTCTCTAGCTTCAGTGTAAACTACTGGCTTGCCTGCCTGCGCCTTTGGTACAAAGTGAGCAAAAGGAGCAGCTCTCGTTCAGGTTTGGGTATGTGGTGTCATGGGCCAGCACTTGAGCTTTAGCAGCAGCCCAGCACTGCTCCATCAGCACAACTTAGGGGCACAACTTCTATTTTGAAACATATGTGGATGCAAGTTAGCTTAAAGCATTTGTTGGAGCCTGAGAGAGAGACCAAGCCAGTATGTAGTCACTGTCCCACTGCTGCTCACTGAAAGTCCCAATAGCACAGGAGATCTTCCTGGAGGAATAAATTGATTACTGCTTTTCCTTAAGAGGGACTTCTTCCAGACAGACCTAGAGAGACTGTCTGCAGACCAAACTGCAATAAATATCTAGCCACAGACCTGTCAATATAAATTGTTCTCAAAGGAAATGAAAAGGCATTTTATTTATTACTAATTTCACTTCAGGTATGAAGGACAAGTTTCCTCTGTCCAAAGATAGGTGTGTATTTTTGGAGGGCGTTATTTTTTTTAAAGCTGAACCATTAGCAATTTAAAGATATTAAATTTTTTGCAGTTTTAAAAATATTTGTTGCAGCTGAACTAAATTTTGTTTAGTTTGGATTTTGAATCTCCAATTTGTTGACTTTCATCTGCAGCCTTTGAGAATCCAGTGCAAGATAGGCACTAACCAAATGTCCTTACCAATGTGCTTGATCCTGACTTGTGCATGTCTTTGATGCTCTTTGCTTCAGAGCCTTCTATGCAAGGCAAGACTTGAATTTTGAATGTAAAAGAGAAGCAGGAGCAAAAAAATTCTTTTTAGAATAAAAAAGAACTACCGAAAAATCCCTTTCATGTCCTCTGTGCATTATAAAAACGGAAAAAAAGAGTAATCCAAAGGTTCTGTGCCCCCTTCCTTTGAAGATCTCCTTTCATGATTTGTTCAAGCAGTTCTATTCTGTTTTTTTGGCTTTTCTCTAGTGCGAGCCTTCCCCACAAAGAAACAGATGAATAACATTTATCTTATTTGTCATTATGTAAAATACAAAGCTTTACACTGCTGCCTTCCAGGTGCCATCATGAACTGCTCTTGCACTTTGAAACAGCAGACAAAATCCTGCTGGCTTTTCCTGTTGTTTCATCTTGTTTTTGAGAGTGATGAAAATGAAAGTCAAAATGGGACGACAACATTTAGGACCCATTTCATTTCTCAGAGTTAGGGAGTTAGATGCACTCAGCATTTCACTGCTCTTGCAGGAAAGACTATCCAAATGCTTAATGAAGGAGGTCTTGTTTCTGAAGAGTTGAGCATGGTTGCAATCTCATAATACCAAGATTTCCACCTGAGCAGCTGTTGGCAGTCCTGAAATGTTCAGTTCGACTGTTAACTTTTTCTAAATATATAAATATAAATATGTATTTAGAAAGAAAAAGCTAGAAAGTAATAGGAAGCTAAGTCATGCAGGGTGATACACAAACCCCAAACGTTCTTTGTTTATCTTGTATCTTTGCGCTGAGTGCAGTATTGCGTAATGTTACAAGTGCCGAATATTTTCTCTAGCAAAGTGATGCATTTTAATTAAATTCACTCTTTAAAGTTCAGTTATTCATTGAAGGTATCCAGTTGTCCAGAAAGACGTGCTGACCTTGGATATGTAATCCTCTGAAGAGGACTGTTAGGAATATGAACTAGAAAAGCATTATTTCATATAATTCACACACAGAAAACCAAGGAGAGTTTCTTGGCCAGTTGACTACATAGATGTGTACTGTTTACCTTGGCTAGTTCATCTGACAGTTTCAAAGTGATGCTGTTCACTGTCTGGTATCAGCAAATCAGGGCGTGCATGTCCTTCAGTTTCTCTCTCATGGAATCTGGACTTTGCTGCTCTTAGCCGGCTTTTGCAGCTGGGGCTGAGCCTCAGCCCCTCAGCCAGCTCCAGCTTCTCCTTTGAGCCGAGTGGGAGCCCTTGGGCGTTCCTGCTTAGCGGCTCACTTCTGAAGGGCGTTTTCATGATGAAAGCAAGCAGATACAAAAGCTTTGCAAAATTCAAGCTGCGTTTATCCACAACAAAGAGTGTACAGTTCTCAGCAAACAACAGAACATCTATTCATTTCCATGCTCTTACTTTCTGTATTCCACTGCTCGAGTGTTCTCTATGTTGAGGTTGAATCTTTCAGGGCTCAGTAGCACTCTGCCAGCAGATGTCTTCTTTCGTGAAACAGAGAGGCCCTGTTTTCTCCTAGCATCTTTTGCCGTTGTCTAGCCTCAGTGTAAAATATCCTTTGCTGTAGAAATGTGTTTCATATTTCTCTGATCTGCCCAAGGTTTCTTTCTCTCTGAATTTTATCTTTTCTTTTATCTTCTCAGATCCAGCACTAGTTTGATCTTGCTTTCCTCTGCTGGTGTTATCCCATCGTCTGCCAGTGATAGAGACAGACAGGAAAACTGGCTTTATCAGGAACAGAGTTATTCTTTTGTTTTCCAGAATTACGAAGGGCTTGGCTTCTGGCGGTCTTTGCTCAACCTATGCTTGGATAAGCAGGTAAAAGACACCATGGTCTTTACTCAGCATAAGGAACTTAGGGCAAAAGGCAGTGAAAGATGGTCAAAAGATAAGGAAGCAAACACTTAGATTTCAAACAAATAAATCTGATTCCAGAGGATTCTCTACCTACTGAAGTGTCAGTGAAGCTGTAACAGCCCACTCTACTTGTGAAAATTTAAACTGCAGCACAAAATATGAGTGTGCTTTGATAAGGGTAAAGGCTTGAAAAGAAAAAACAATGTAATCTCCTACTATCTAGGAAAGCATGATCAAAGAAACACTGTCTTTAGGGGTTGCAAGTATCTGCTGGGCAAGTAAGTGGTGCTTAAAGGTCACAGCACTCAGTTGATGAGAGAGATGTATTGAAAGGGTAAAAAAAACACAGAGGACTTCCTGCGTCGTTACAACAGGTGCTGTATGAAGTTGAGAGCTGAACAAAGCAAACCACAACGATGACAGGATATTTAAAGTAAAATGGGGAAATAACGAGTCATCCCCATTTATTAAAGTGGAGGGTAAGAGGTTTCTGCCTCAGTTAATTTCTCTATGGGATATAAAGGCAACCTTTAACAAAAGGGGAAACAAAAAAAATCCCAATTCCATTTTATTCCCTTTAACCCAACCAACCAAAATCCCTTCAGGCTGTGGAAGTTAACAGTTATGTAATGTTACCAAAAAAAATCAGCATTTTTCAGGAGTCTTAGGTTTAATCTTTCTTTGTAATCAAAGTGATACGTTGCTTGGTTGTAAACAAACACATCTGCACTCATGAGTATTTCTCAGATATCCAAAGTTAAACGGCATTAGTGAAACCATGTAGTTCAAAGCATGTCCTCAGCCAGTGCTGTATGAAGACACTCAGACTCTCTTGAAGTTACATCACCAGTCTGATTACCTCCTGCAGCTCTCCTAGTCTGTCACCCAGCTAGTGGTTCAGGGCAAGCTCCTGAGCTGCTCTGCTGTGTTGTGCCATGAAGACTTGCTTGCGAGGCCTTAAACAGATAGAAAGCACAGCTTTATTTGGAATAGATCATCCCCATGTAATAGGTAATGTGTTGGTTTGGAAACCTATTTTATTGGATTTGGTGTTCCCTAGTGAAAGTTTGACTTCCCAAAAGGAATGGTTATTTGGGGGAAGACCTTGCCAATGCATTTTCCAAGAGATTCCT
>NW_009621777.1:55334-65636 GCF_000690535.1 Cariama cristata
TTGTGTGGATTTATGCCTCAGACCCTCTAGTGTGTTAAGTGACCTCTTGTCCATCAGAAGCTTTTCCTAAGAGCTTTTATGCGAGTTCTGTCACTACTTATTACTCTGGTAGTGAATCAGGTTGCACATGTTGGATGCCTAAGGTGTCCAGCTCTTACACAGGCGATGCCCTCAGAAACAGTCCTCCTTAACAAGGCAGGCTGATGCTGTCAGGGAAGCTCACTCCTCACAGAGTCTGTCCATATGGTCTGTTACTGTCCATCTGTTGGTATGAAGACAAACATCTTGCAAGAAATGAAAGTCTGATAATTTGCACAGTATGAGAGCATGTGTAGGGATAGGTTAATGTTGACATCATTAGTGCTTGGTCACCTAGGTGATGGATCTTGCTGCTATAGTAACCTGGAGGCTACATTACTCATCAAATATGAATTTTAACAAACAGGAATGTTTTAAGGTGTTTGTATCTTGTGTCCCCTGTAACTGTCTCTTGCCCTTTAAAAATATTTACAAGAATTGTAAAATGAGACTTTTAAGTAAGGGGTTTATTCCGCAATTTTTTCTTGGAATTGTGGCCTGGAAAAGACATGGTGTTTATGCCCAAGTGTCAAACTTCCAGAGGTTTTTGAAGGAAAGTAATGCTGTTGCTTATTGGCTTCTGAACTCTTGCCTCGTAGGACTGTCTCTCACTAGGGAAGCTGATATTTTGACTTACATCCAGAGGAGTTTGAGCCAACTCAGTATATATCTTTAGGCATCCACACAGACTTTTCATATATTTGTCCCATCATGCATACTTGTAGCCATGTGCTGTTCCAGGGTCATGTCTAGAATGTGGATATTCTGTATATGGCTTGTGGTAGATCGTGAGACACTGTAACTTCTCTTTCTTGACCCAGAAAAGAAGTGATTTTAATACATGAGGTGCCTTCAACTTATTAACAATGTAGTATGTTCATTCAGGGATGCAACCTTATGTGCTGCTGGGTAAGAGGTTTTCTTGGATTCAGACACCAGCATGTTTTGGTGTGTCTCACTGAGATCTGTGAAAGATGATTCAGAAGTCACAAGACCAAAGAGTGGGAGGTCAGCTCATAAGACTACTGTTTTTTCTTTTTGATGACTATATAAAAATTGGCTGTGTGTTTTTAGGAGTCCCACAGTATACGCCCTTCATTACCCACAGCGTGCCATTTTTTTATGTGGACGATAAAGATAGTAATAGATTTTTTTTTTTTAATTCTTATATGGTAGTACTTAATGAGAGACAGATTTTTAGGTTCCTCTTGGCAGAGCAGGATGGGACAAGGGGAATATGTCCTGATGATGTGGAGGGACAAACTGGTATATCCTCCACAATCTGACCTGGTTGACTAGACTTTCTGCTTTTTGGAAGATTTTACGGGGGATGAATAAAAATCTGGAAAAACACTAATCAAATCGTGAGTGATTAAAAAGGAGACTACCAGCTTCCTGTCCCATTTACACAGGGTGCTCTAGGCTGACCATGAAGATGGAGCAGGACTTCACCAGGACTTCGCCAGAACAAATCTCAATGTACATGGGGAGCCATAGAATATGGCAGCCCATTCATCAGAAGCGAATCTTGGAAATACCGCAAAGGGTAACCCCAGTCGTGGTTGAAATGCCCAGGAGACTGCTCTGATGTCCCACCCTACAGTACTGAAGCTTTGCCTGCTCCTGACACAGCCAACTGCACGGCTGTTTATGCAGCTGTGTTAGATGTTTGCACTCCAGCTGTAATATAAACCTGAAAATACTGCCTCTGGGCATTAACAAGACTTTAAATGCACTACTGACCAGCATCTTCACTGGCAGAACAGGGACTAGCTGTGTCCACACGATCTGCTAGCTGATGGTTTCTTATACGTAGGATTAAAGCAGAATACATATTCTTGGGGACAGGGGTAATTGGTAGGGAGGGATACAATTTAATAGGCCTTGAAGATAGAAACGCAGGGGAATGGAGGCTGCAACTGAAGGATGCTCTGTACATAAAGTCATCTGGATTTGCTATGTCTACGCTACAAAGAGAGGGTGGATAGAGAAAGATTGCAGCATAGTTTGGGCATCTGCTTGTAACCTGGGGCATCTATTTGTAATTTGGGTTGCCCTTGTTCCTGGGCAGAAAGGTGTCAAGCAGTGTAGGGGTACAAGAAGAGAGTGTAGAGCTTGCTTTAGCTACATGACTATTGGCCCATGTAATTAGCTGGATTAGAGCTAATCCAATTTCACTGCTTCTCCATTGGCACTATTGGCTTCTAATTGTAGTGAAGTCCAGTTGACCCCATGAAGCAGTCTCTTCTATCAATGAGCAGCTGCCCTCTATGTCATGTGAGATTAGGCCAGTTTTCAAAGAAACAACAACAGTGAAGTGTGTGTGTGTGAGAAAGAAGGACAAGCTTCTATGAAACCTAAGTGTTTCACTATCAAATATTATTTCTTCCTCAGTCCCTTAGGAGGCAGACTCTGGCAGAAGGAATTTGCCTGTGGCTGGCAAGCTGAGTGAAGATGAAAGTCCTGGAAAAGTACACTTCATGACTGAATTCTGCAAGGGGCTCTGATCTCAATCCTCGGTCTGTAAGATCACCAGGCTAAAGTGCTGCTGCTGTGTTTATGAAGCCGGAGCCCTGTCATGTGAGCGTACCAGACACTGTAAAGAGGAGTGAGCAGCTACAACCCTTTTTTCCCCCAAAGGGAAGCCAACTGCTTTTCCCCAATCCCTTGAAAAATAAACCCAATTTCCATGTCATCAGCTGAATTTCAGGTTCTACCTCTCATCTTAAAGTTATCAAGGACAGTTAATAGTAGTAGTAAGTGAAGAGGGAGCAAATATAATAGGTGGTAATAGGTAATGCTTCTAGCCCTATGTTGAATTGCTTATAGTTTTGTAGGGCTGAAGCAAAGAAAAGTTGAAGGCTCCTAGACCAGGTGTTTCCCTTCAGCTTCTCTAATGCTTGAACGTGTTTCAACTGGTGAGTGCAAGGGGAAGTGGACAGATCATTCCCATCACTTAAGACTAAATAAATTTTGGTACCCTTTTTCTTCTCAGTAATTTTCCTCTCTTTGAGTTGAGGAGTAGTTGCTCATGGGCAGATCTGCCTACAAAGCAATTTTATTCGTTCAGCAGAAAAGTTGATGGGTGAGTGGGCCAAGCGAGCCAAATTGGTGGGAGCGGTTGAGGGTGAAGGTGAAGTGAATTAGGCCATGCTTGGCGCTGTGTAAAGGTAGCTGGCCTCAGAGTAAAAGAGGCTTCTGAGGTTAGAAGAGTCAGTTATCCTAGATACAGATGCCTATGCTCAGGGTTTGAACAAAAACTGGTTTTGGTGAAGGTGGTCTTAGATGTCATCTTTGTTCCCTTGTCCCTGGAATGTTGTAACAGGAGCATGGCAATTACTAGATGTGGTTGAATTTGCTTGCTTTGGCTTTTATTTCATTTGGGCTGCAAAGCGGAGGATACTCACATAGCAAAGGCTAGATCGATTTCTGCCCATTGCTGACTCCGAACTTGCTTGAATTTGTATAATATGTGCTGATGCTATAAATAAAAGCAGTTCTGTCTCTTGCGCTGAAAACTTTGTCAACCATGCAATACTGAGAATTTGTTAGCTATTAATTAAGTTACGAGTATGTATAGGATGCCATGTGTTGCTAGGAGGGATGGCAGATTCTTTCCATGTGACCTAATTTGCGGTAGGTTTGGATATGACAGACAAGGTGTCTGAACAAAAGGGTTGTCCACTGAGTCACTTTCCCAAAAAGACGGCAAAACTGAGGATGTCCAAGCAGTTGTTTGGCTTGGGTTCTCAGTGACACATTTGCCTGCATGTCTGTCTAGCGTGCTGGCCGTGGTTTTGTTGTTCTTGTTTTTTCTTATCTTTTTGGTGTGTATTTTCAGTACTGCATTCAAAGGCAAGGCACTGAAAAGAAGTACTAAATCTAAGGAGCCAGAGCAAGAAGGAGTGTGCCTGCTGTGCAAATATTTTGGGCAACAGCCGGGCACCAGGCAAAAATGTCAATAAAGACAGAAGAGGCAAAAGGGGGAAGAAGAGATTCAGGCTCTTTCTTGCTCAGTCCTACAGCCAGTTAACATTGAAGTCTCCATCTCCTAAAGATTATTGGAATTATTATGGTGTCCTGTGATACTTCGTCCCTCTTGGGTTCAAGGTTCTGGTAGTTTTCTAAGCATGTAATATAGAACCCTGAGATGTTCATCAAGATCTGCTAAGTAAAGAGACAGCAGACTCATTTAGAGGATGTGGCTGTCACGAAACACCACAGCAATTATCTCTGAGCTTTGAAAACCAGTTCTTCGAGAGTCAAGCTCCTGGAAAGAAATGATACTTTCTTTTCTCCTTCCCTGCATAACATCTGCTGGAAGAACTGGTGTTGGTATTCAGCGTCACGGTCCTTTCTCTTCAGTGTGTTCTGCTCTTACTGAGAAGCGTTTTATTCTGGCTGAGCATGCTCGCTCACTCACTCTTAGCAAGCCCTGAAGAAGAGGAAAACAGGTAAGAAAAAGGTGGGGTGGCCTTTGCTTACAGTGTATTACTTACATGATGGTGGTGAAAACTATGCTGCTGTAAGCTAATACACAGCTCTTGAAACTACCCAGCTTTTCTATATCTGACTAAAATACACATTGTGCTCAGAACTGTAATTGCAGGCATATTTTCTTGGACCCAGGCACCTGACACGGTAGAAACTGGAGTCTATAGTGCTTCATTCCCCACATCTAAGACTGATACTATGCTGCATCTGTACTAAGTGACCTCATGTGGTGAGCCTGTTGGTTCAAACCCTGCTTTGGCAAAGCTCATGACGAGGGAATGCTTGCCTGCACCTGTTGGAAGATAGTTTTTGCCAGGCCTAATGACTTCAAGATACTAGTCCTTATGGTGAGGGGGGTATCAGCCAGCCTCCCAAAGTTCCTTCCCGCTCTTTTGGTTTGCAGGTCCCTGGTGGGAAGGAGGGGGCTTTGGTTCAGCTTGTTGCTTCCAGAGAAAACACGTACCCTGGGCTTTTCCTCATCGGTTGGCCTCTTTCAGCATTAGAAAAGCAGAATATTAGAAGGTTGGTGGAGGTAGAGCAAAAAGTCCAGTTCTTGAATACAGAGCTAGAGGTGAGGTGACAGAAGGGAGAAGGAAAGCAAGAGCTCAGATTGCATCTTCTCTTATATTTCGGGATCCCTGTTTGGGAATGGGGGAAAGATGCAGCTGAACTCTGTTGGGCCGAGACCTCCCACCCGCCTTCTCCCACAACTAAAATCTAGTTCCATGCCTTTTGTCTTCTTAAACCAGTGTCTGCCCTATATTCCCTTTCTCCTGCTTTTGTTCCTAATCTGCATTTTAACACTTGCATTCATATATAAAGGTGAGGAATAGGGCCCTTCCCACTTCCTGAGCTTTCTTGGCTTTTAGTATTGTAGCCTGTTCTTTTCGCTGGTGCTTTGCCACCAGCTGGAATGCCCTCACTGCTGGTCACAGCCTTTCCAGAAGTGATACAAAGTGATCTGTGCAGAGGTGTCCAAAATATTTTGGTTTGTGGAACCCCTAACATGTTTCCAGTTAAATTGTGGATACCTCTATAGAAAAACTCTAAAAACCTAAAAACTCTAAATCATGAAAAGTGTAAACTGTACAAGAGTTCTGGTAATTTTGTTGTCTCTGGTATACTCCTTGCTTATCCTATGACATAAAAATACAGATTGGATATTTATGGTGCCGTCTCCAAGCCACCTTTTTCCTTTCCTTTCCTTTCCTTTCTCACCATCCCTCCCCACTTTTTTGCGCATACCAGTGAGGGTTTTTGCCTGCCACAGCAGGCAGCCAAATATTAAGAAGTATCCTGGCTCTGGCTCAAAACAGTCCTGCCACCAGTGGTTAACTGAACATAGTGGTTCAGGTCAAATCCCTTCTACATCTGGTCTGTGCATACTTTTGGAAATGTGGATCTTTTTTATTTTAATACTGACTGAAGGATGCTAACTGTTAGCGTTTTATAGACTAGAGTTTCTAAAAGAGAGATAACTGAGATACCTGGAGCTCACTAGTTTCCAGGAGGGAGAGACTGATCCAGGATCATTATTACTATTAGGAGATAACTACTCACTTGTTATTTTTGAAGTACGTAATGGTAATAGATTTCCATTTACGCTCCTAGGTGGCCCAGGGCTTCCTGCTGTTGCCTAACCATTAGGGTTGTTTCGGAGAAGAGAAAAGAAGGAACAAAAGACTTGATCCATGATAGCTGTAGTAGGGATTGACATGTTACCCTGACTGGTGCAGCATGCACACCCAGGAGTGACAAGAAATTCAACTCAGTTCAGCTGCAGATGAATGCTGTGACTTTCCATGGAAACTTCTGGATTGATTCTCTGCCTTTGGCTACAGGTAATTGCTTTGCCTCATGCAGTTATATGGGGTAGTTAGAAGTAGATTATACAAGGAATAGCAAAAACCATCAGTACATCCTCCCCATTTGTGGTCTGTTGTTTTAAGAGTGATTTTTTTTATTTTTTTTTCTTTTTAGCCGAGCTTGTCTCTTGCTTTCTACCCAGCTGATCAGTGTGGCATAGGAAGGGAAAATAAAAGCATTCTTTCAACATATTACTGAGTTCTGCTCATTTTTACAGCATGCTCTCTAGTACAAGCCCTGATTGGAACTGCAGTGGAAAAGCAGAATGAATTAAGGACTCTAAAATTCACATGTTCTTCCAGCCTGATGTAGTGAGAGACTATTAATATAACTGGCAGACCTCTGAAATAGATGCAGCTCAGTAAATGACAAACACATTTGGGTTGGCTCAGAATATATTAAGGCAGTTATCTTGTGCTCTCTGTTTAATATTTTCTTTTCTACATAAAGTGGTACTTTTTTGAAAGGTGAGAAGTGGCAAGGTAGCAGACAGTTTCTCTAATAAAGGTTTATAAAGTTCCTACTGATCCGTTACTTGAGAAGTGCTATCGTGCTGCTATGCTTAATGAAAGATCAGTCAAGTAAATTGTTCCTGGGATTCAACTTAATTACATGCAAGAGATGGAAACTTTGTTATCAAAGACTAATAAAATACCAGGTGGCCTTAACAAACTCAGTAAGGTGGCAGTTTTAAACTGAAACCTGCTTGCTTAATAATATAAAATAATAGAAAAGACAGTAGATTTGAGGAAGATGTTTTATAAGCAGCATGTCACTTCTCCACTGCAAAGCAAAAGACGCGTTTTTTAAGCTGCGTTAGCGAGAAACGCTAAGTTCGTCGTCAGTGTTTATCCTCTAAGCCTCAGACTGAAGGGCCTATGGCTGGAGGAGATTTCTTATTGAAAAATTCTTTTAGTCTGAAATTCGGCATATGATGACTAGGGTGGTTTTTCTTAATGCTTGCAAAGCCATTTATCCAGATATTTAATTGAAATCAGGAGATGCCTTGGAGTGATATGGCTGTGACTGATACTAAATTTTGAAACGTTAAATAAAGGTGCTTAAAGTTTTTTAGACCTTTAATGTTGGCCCAATTTATAATAATTTGGATGTTTTCCTATAAATTTGTAAAATACCTGTTTTGGGTTCATTGTTACACTGAGAGTAACTTGCCTTCCTTGCCCGTCCTGCAAATTTTTTTTTTGTACAATAAAATTAATACGAGTATTCTAGTTGCGTTCACAGATACTGCAAACTCGTAGATTGTTCAAGGCACTTGTGCGTATTTCCTTTAAAAAAAAAGAGAAAATAATTTTTAAAAAGCATTTTTAAAAAGTGCATGTGAACATTAACAGCATCCTGCAGGATTCCTGACCTCATGGGGAGCAGTTTTTGCTTCGTGAGTGTTTTTGGGGGCCAGTTCATGTTTTGCAGGGTGACATTGTTCAAGCTGTGCCCGGGCGCGAGTTGCCGAACCAGCAGCCGGGGAGGGCAGTGGGCTGTCAGGTGAGGCTTCCTGATGGAGAATAGCCAGATTGGTCCAGGCAGGCTGCTTCTGAGCTGTGAATGGAGGACTCCCCAACACATATGCTCTGATGTTAGTCTCGCATAGCTGATCAATACTACTTTCTACTTGGAGCAGGAAATAGGTGGTTGTACTCCAGAGAAGACCCAGGTTGATTCAGTAGGTGACAGGCCAGCACCTGACTTGCATTGAAAGGGTAGAGCCACTGTTGCTGCTGCCGGGTGCTCTACTGCTGGCTTGGCATGGTTTGATGCTGCCTGTCAGTCTGTTTGCCTCTGCAAAAATCGACAGACTAGTTCTGTCAGGAACCCTGATGAACATCAGGAGCCTCGTGCTTATTTCTCTGTGTCTTTCGCAAATAACCTAAATATTAGAAGATCCTTTGCTTTCCTGGCTGCGGGCTTGTCCCACTGGTTCCACAGACTGACTGATTGGGGATGGAGGCATGTTTGCCACAAATGGAAAGAACAAACCCCAATTTTCTACAACTTCTGCCTTTAAAGATTTTCATGTCAATCTTTCTCTGCCATTTATCAGAGATATTGAGAAATTTCATATCACTTTTTCCCAGCTGGCATCCGGCTTTGGATATCTTCTTTGTGATGAGAGCTGCCCAGTGGACCATTGGACTGGAGATGAAGGAGGTAACGTGGCGTTTCGCGTACAGAGAGCTGCGCGCGAGGGAGAGTGTAGCCAAACAACCTAAGAAAAGGCAGGGACAAATCTATGCCCAGGAGCGATGAAAGCAGGACAACCTGGTGGATTGAGAGGACTGGGGTACAGGGATTTCTGCCTCTCTACTCCTGTTCTGGCCACTTCCTTGCTCTAAGGCTACATGTCGTTTAGGTTAAACATTGTTAGAGTAGTTAGCAATTGCCTTATAGCTTTTGTCATGGAAGGTCCTGATGGTGTCTCTTGGTTTGCATGTTGAGTGTGAGATGTTTGGATCTGGCTGTAAGCACTCCTGATGCCAGAAACTCAGGACCATCTTGTCTCAGTTTGAGCTCCTAAAATTAGGGGCCATTTTGGAAATGCTGCCCCGTATCTGTGTGAGATAAAACTTGCAATCCCAATGTAACTTTTATTCACATGGCAGGATGCAGGGAGGACTGGAGCGGCTCTAAATATTGGACAATGGCAAGTCAGCACTATGAGCAATTGTTGTTGTGAGTCAACGTTGAATCCCTGCCAAAGATGCCTTTTGCAAATAAAATTTAGCACTAATTTATCAATGGGTTAGTTCATAACATAATGTAAAGCACTCAGTACATAATGAATCCTTCTGGATCGAAAGAAAATGCTCGTAACGACTTTATTATAAATAAATACTACATTTAAGTGAACCAAATCATCGTAAGGGTATTGTTGTGTTTCTCCACTAACAGTTTGCTACTTTGCTTACTACCCACGATTGGCAGAGAGGGTTTTGTTAATATTTTTTTTCCATTTTGTTACCTTAACAAAACAATATGTGTTCTTTACTCCTTGCTGTGCAAGTGCTTCAATGAATCCTGCATACAGCCAGGTAATGCCCTGCTGTTCTGCCGTTCAGAGAGCCTTTGTATCTGCAGCCCCTTGCATGCTGCTCTGCTCCCTGTGGCTCCCCGACCAGCATCCAGTGGCACAAGGCCAGAATCAGCAGCACAAAAGCAACTCCCCCAAATTCTCTTCTGCATGCCACACTCTGCTTCTGTCAGGAAGGGCTTTTTCTAGGTCATTGTCCCCCTGGTGAAGGTAATCCATCTGTTCTGCTGCCCAGGGCTGATCCTGAACGCTCTGGGTTCCTCCATGGATTCTGGTTTCAGGCCTTGAAACAAATGGCAGCAGTGGTTTTTCCCAGCTTTCCCCAGAGTAACCTCTGCTCTCTGTGTGCATCTGCTCCAGGCTCATGCATCTTCAGGCTTGGTGGATTTTGTTTTACTTTTGTTTTTTTTCCATTGCCAACCCAATTTCAGCAGTGCCACATGCAGTCCTGAAAATTTAAATCGCAACAACACAGAGGTTTCCTGGGCCTGCTGCTGCTGCACCCTCTGTGTCCTAAACCTGTGGAAGGGCTGGAGAGCTGCAGCCGAAGGCTGCTAAAGCAGGACCTGGTGGGGGCTGGTGGGGGCAGCGAACTGCTTTCGGCTGAGGTCGGGAAGCAGCGGTGGGTGCCGTTGACAGGCAGATCCCTAAGGACGGGTTTAATTGCCCGAGACTCGCAGGGCGCAGTCGCCCGCCCCCGAAGCCCACCGGTGCCCCGAGGGTCGCAAACCTCCGTTTGCCTTCACGGTCCTCGGTGTGGGGGCTTGGGGAGACACCCCCAGTCCCCGCTCCCACCGGCGGCGGGCGGGGGAAGC
>NW_009621778.1:0-220 GCF_000690535.1 Cariama cristata
TAACGTGCAGAGTCAAGCAACTTTTTCCCTGATGTTCAGTTGTTCACACTGTTCCTCTGCTTTTTTTACTGAGACTGCTGATAGGTCATCTCGTGTCTTCCCACTCCCTCTGCTAGGAATTCGTGTTCAGTTTGGGATGGACAGGTGCCAGATGCAGAGTCTTCTCTCCGGTAAGTTAGCCCAGTTGAAGCTGCCAGTGATCTTTCAGTGAGAGCTTCTC
>NW_009621778.1:488-1243 GCF_000690535.1 Cariama cristata
TTTATGTGGATTAAGGTGACCGCTGACTCCGGGCATATCTAGGCATAATTCACTGCCCCAGATACCTATTTTCCAATCTGTAAACTTGTCTCAACTTCATAATATTTCTCTCCTTTTCCTTTTTCTTTTGTTTTAAACAGAAATGCCTCCTGAACAGCATAAAACAACATTTCAGAGTTGCCCAACGAGTTTTTTTCATTCATCTCTCCTACACTCTAGATGTAGTCTCAGTATTATAGCACCAGATAGAGGGGAATGGCAGAGGGGAACAACTAAGAACAAGCTGATGTGTTAGCTCCTCTTCATGGTCTTTCTCATGCATAGATCAATAAATGGGAAAATACTGGACTCATAAAAATTATGAAGACATTAGGTCATATCCTAGTCTTGTTACAAAAAAGATTGTGGATTATGAAGCCCAAAGGCAGAGGGCAGTTAGATCCTTCTCCCGAAAGTCCTTAGAAGACCAGGGACTGACCAATTTGTCTTTGGTATACCTGGTTTCCTAATCAATGACCGGCATCGCCATTGACTATCTTCTCCTGAACTTGGCATGTCATGGACAGTACAACTACTACAGAGCCAGCTCCAGAAGAAAGTGCCTGTGTGTTTCCTCTCTTACTCTCTGTATGTGGACTATGTGTGTGGGTATGTGTCACATGCCTGTACATTAACGAAATATCAGAATTCTTTCTGTGTTCAAACTGATAAAATTCTCTATAAAGCAGTCTGTAAACTAGTCTCTTCCAAAAAAA
>NW_009621779.1:0-26171 GCF_000690535.1 Cariama cristata
TTGAAAATCAGCCAGCTCTGCTCTGCTCCTTTGTCCTTGAGGGCAGTTTCCCAGGGGGTCCTGTTAACTAACTCCTTGAAGAGCTGGCAGTTGGCCTTCCTAAAATTCAGGATCCTGACTTTATTCTTTTCCTGACCCACTTCCCTCTGGACTACAAACTCAACCAGTGCGTGATCACTGGAGCCCAGGCTGCCTCCAATCTTGCTGTCACCAATAAGCTCGCTTACATTGGTGATGATCAAGTCCAGTATGGCCTCTCCTCTAGTAGGGCTGTCTATTATCTGGCTCAGGAAGTTATCTTCCATGCCTTCCAGGAGCCTCTTGGACTGTCTACAGCTCACCATGCCACTTTTCCAGCAGATCGGGGTGGCTGAAGTCCCCTAGCAAGTCAAGAACCTGCGAGTGCGATGCCTCCTGCAGCTGGAGTAAGAAGGCTTCATCAACAGTCTCCCCCTGGTTAGGCGGCCTGTAACAGACACCAACTACGATGTTTCCTTTGCTGCCTCTGTCTCTGATCCTTACCCATAGGCTTTCGACCTACTCATGGCTGTTCTTCAGAGACAGCTCTTCACACTCTATCCATGCTATTACAGTGAAACGAACGAATGCACTTGTCATGATGGAGAAAGATTTGAATGTGCCAGGCAATACACACACACACACACACACACACACACACACACACAGAAGATCAGGAGATTACTCTGCTATTAAAATGTTATAACTTTAAAACATTTTTATTTCAAACCAAGATACAATAGATTGACAAATTCAGTAATGAGATAGTGTTGGTCAATGTGCTATAAAATCATCTTAGCAGCAGCTTTAATATCAGTAAGGATTTTTAGGTAGATATCACTGAAAAATAAAGTCTTAAGGATAACTTTAAATAGCATTGTTAGATTTATTTCTGTTCATCCAATATAAATCTACTAGACCTTATATAAATGCCCGAACAGAGCATTTACTAATCCTATAAGGAAATGAGAGATGAATGCCTTCAAAGGTATTCTCATTACCAAGAGGAAATATACCCTGATAAGTAAAGTACCACAAATGTTTCTGGAGGTGGTTGAGCTAAGATGTTGTTCCAGTGTGCTGTATCGATAGTATTTAAATGGATTACGGATTGATGCTTTCCTGGGGGGAAAAAGAAAGGAGTTAAGTTAATGAAGACAACAAAAGGAATATTAAATCAGCTGACATTTTTGCTAAAGATGATGTTCAGGATGATGAAGAGTTCTTTCTTGACATTTTAGTCTGTATTTGTGTATAAATTCAAACTTATTTTGGCTAAGCATTTAAAGAACATATCTCATGTTGTTTAGTACAATAAATATTGGTAAGCAGGATGATGATTTTTATGATTTTTTCCTGATGATGTGATTTTTTTCTTTTAAATTAGAAATAATAGATTAAGGGATCATCTAAAAGGATAATACTTATTATAATGTATTTATGAATTACAGGAAAAAACAATCATGTATCTTTGTGTTTTTTCTTTAACTTGTTCCAAATTTGTGCTCCTTTATTTACCTTCTGAAATGTTTCCCAAGCCAACATGTTTGTATTGACTTTAAGAGTTATTTGAATACATCTTTTCACTTTTAATTCTCCCATTTGTAAGTTTAGTGGCACACTACTAAGTGCATATTCAAGCTATTTTCTTTTCCATTTTCACTAACGGGCTTGTTAATAGGACACCAGTAGTGTGGCTGAAGCTGAATTTATTTATAGTTTATTATACGGCATAGACAAATTGATTTTGTGACACAAAAGTACTGTTTGACATGCTTGAGTAAAGCCATACAAACCTGTAAATTCTTAGTAACGTGACTACAACGTGTTGTGCCATGCATGTACTCAGTATCTCAGTGCTTTCTTAACTTTCCTTCAAAATGTTTCACTTGTGTATTTTGCAGTTCATTATCCCATTTGTCCTTCTCCAGGGTTGCAGACAATGAGTTATTCTTATACACAACTTATGCTTATTTTTAGCCTATTTAAAGTGTCTTTTGTTTGTTTTAAAGAGGTAGCACTTTTGGTATGCATGCTTGATACATGATATAACACCAGTTTTATTGGCTCCAGTCTTATTTGGTTCATTGCAAATAGATGCTGCGTTACATGTTTTCTGCGAGTTACCAGGATCAATACTTCTATTTCCTTACACGACCTTGTGACAACATTTTCTATTTTCAAAACTGTTGATGAAAGACCTTCCCATGGTGGCTTTTCATACCAGTTGGTCTCAGTCAAAACACTTCTACTATTTTTAGGAGAAGATGACAGATTTCAACCTACTGCACAGCAGATGATTTGGTTAGCTATTTCCTTGCCATGAAAAATTACCATCTGCTATGTGTGAAATAATAGACATGAGATTACAGGCTAATAAATCACACTTCCAGGATAATAAACAATCATTTTCTTGTTGTTATAACTTCTTGGAGATGTTTGGTGAAGTAATTTGGGCAATAGATACAATAAGTCTGTTAAGACTAGCTATCAAGCAATATTTACCATAAGGTTACCTACATCCCAGCCACCACTCCCCAAATTAAAACTATGTATACTTACACATCCACACAGGGCATGAGCAGATAACTTTTTATATATATAATACAAAGAGTAGAGAATATGCAAATAGTTCCAGAGACAAACACAGTACTAAGAATTGTTATGACAAAACTGCATTTCTTCCTCCACCTTAGTTGGCACTGAGACCAGGGCGAGAAACTAATGTTTCCAAGAGTTTCCGCTACCCATGCAGTCATGAAAACTGTGACAGCAAAAAAGACTACCTGTGTTTCTGCTGACTTCTAGTTTTTCTGGATAATAAATGTCAATGTAGAACATCTGGGACCCATACTTAAAAGACTTACAACACTTCTTTTCGCTTCTTACATTCAGAAGTTTACCACCTTTCCTGAGGCAAACAATAATTTGACCAAGACAAGTTTAGTGTTAGATCAAAGCTGGAACACTCTTTGACATTAATGACTCTTTTCAAAGATCTGCATCTAGTCTGTGTCCATGGATCAAGCCATCTCATGACAACTATTTTTCTGCTGAAAAATGAAAGGATGACTGATGCATGAGACAAACATTCAGAGAAGACGGAGCCTAGATAATGAGACCCACTCATAAAAAAATACATGTTTCAGAAGGAAATGTAAAATTTATTTCCATATTTCAGACTTTTTAAATAACTTTTTAAATCTATATCATAGCATCATTTAAGGGCTCTTTTGGGACTTGTCCCTAGACAGTACAATAAATAAATTTCTTGAATTCATTTAGGTTGTGGCATTAAATTGGAGGCATTCAGATACTGTACTGTTAGGGACCAGATAGATGAAGTTATTAAATAAATGCAGAAGATAGATGGACCAATAGGAAAATGTTTGACTGTATCTGTGCTGCCACTAGTTGGATGTCATCCCAGGAAATACTCGTGTCAGCCTCTGACAGCGACTTTCAAACTATACTGTGCCCTGGAGCTTTTGGGTTTTAAGACAATACTGTCTAAACCTCAAGTTCAAAAACGCACAACTTATTTCCCAAACTCTTTAATTTTCATTGATTAATTGTTGGAGTGAATCACGTAAGCACATTGTAAAACGGCACATTCGCACATGCCATATTTTGCATATAGTTTGAACCAGCTGGTGTGTGATTTTTCCCATTAAAATAGCAGTACATTTTAAAATCTGCTCCTCTTTCCATCATTTTTTAAAAAAAAATAAAATTAAAAGCTAAAAAAAGCATTATGCCCAATCCCAAAGGAAGATGTGTCAGATCAGTGAAATTATACATTAGGCTTTATGTGACAGAAATGCTGAGCAGCAGAATCAGTAAAAGGTGAAGAGGATTTCTATAACTTTTTGAAAATGTATGGAATTCATGTGTCAGACTGCACCTTGCCTTCTGTCTGAGAAATTCAAGCTGCAGTCTGACTGTTAATTTTCTCTTCCATTTAGATATGATGTGTTACCCTAAAGTGAAAAATTCTGAAACAAGACTGTACTACCCTTACCATTGTAATGATCTGTGTCCATCTCTGAACAGCAAGATTGTTAGGCAATGCATTCAGCATTGTAAATAGAATTGATAACCTCCAGTCTCAAGAGCGCAGACTTCTACCTGATAAGCCAAAGAAGTAACTTAGAAAATGAAAAATGGATTTCAGTGACTTACACATATACCTTTATTCAGAACCAAATCCCAGCATGATGTGAAGGGTAGACAGAGAAGAGAGAATGTCTAGCTCAAGGTAACTGCATTAAAAATACCATCTCTCTCTAGCTCTCATACAAAACACACTGGAATCTATTAAACCCTGCTGATACACTTTTTGCTGTCACTGTCCTCAGATTGTGATCTTGCACAGTCAGAAGGCAATGCAGAGATATATTTTGTCAGTACTCAAATGAGTAACTTCTGTGGAAAACAAGAATATAAGAGAAAACATTTGTAAGAAAAGCTAAATTGAGTTGTTCTTTGGTTGGAAAAAAATAGCATGTAATTCCTCCCTTCTCTGAGGCTCCCTTAGCTGGGGAATGGAAACTGTCTGTGAAGGATGCCAAAAAAAATTTCTTTTTTTTTTAAAGAAGGGCCCGTGATAGTCCCTACATGGACTGTGTGCAACGCTCATAAGCAACCAAAGTGGGACAAACAAAGGCTTTGCAGTCTTCTGGCGCTTCCCCTCTTCTTCTAGAAATTAGAGGAAGTACCTTATAGCCAAACGCATCTGGGTCCCAAGAGAATATGTGTTCAATATTCATTTTTTCAGAGAATAACAGTTCAATATTCTTTTTTTCTTCTGGAGTTAACTGGAAAAAAAGCTTTCTTTTTCCTTGTTCCCTTCCTCAGCCTTCAATACTTAGTCATGCATGCACCTTCTCTTTTCTCTGAAAAGCTGTTCTTCAAAACCTACAGAGACCATGCACTTCAAAGCAGCTGTGAGCTTCAGCTGATGCAGGACACAGTCATCTGTTTAGATAGACTGCACAGTGATTCACAGATAAATTCAGGAGACTTAGTTTTAATCCTCATCTTTCTAGAGAAGTTTTGGCAACATATTTCTGTGTGCCTCACTTTCCACAACTATCAAGTGAAAATAGTAAGTTCTTACTCTATAGGTGCATAATGCAAATGAATTAGTGTGAAAGCCATGATACTGCTAGGTATCTAAAGTTAAGCTTTGTACAGTGACATGGGCATAGAATTCCTTTTTTGTACACTGTAATGTCCAATGCTAGGCCAGGTTGGTACTGACAAAATTATTTCTGTGTTCTTGGACATGAAAGTATAATTAAGGACAGGGGCAATAAAAATACACCGAAGTGGAACACAAAGCTCTGTGTTGAAAATCAAGCCAAACATTTCTACTTGTATTCAAGGCATCTTTTAAAAAAATGTAAAATAGAAAGCCAAGTCTTATCATTTTACATAAAAATCACAGTAATCACTAGCAACCTGGAAAGGCAGTTGGGGAATAAATCAATTTGTCAGCCAGGTGGCCCTTAGTGAGTTTTCCTGAGGCCAAGGATGCATATGACTTAGAGAAACCCATTTTGTTCGTAACCTGGCCTGCTGAAGCAGAACTGCAGTCCAAGTAGCAACAAGGTCATCAAAGGTTGGTTGTCACTCTTCCCTAACAAGCTGTTCAGACTTTTGATCATTCATATGCAATGTCAGTACTGATGCAGGTCTCCCAGATCACGGTTTGATATAAATGATAGTCTCACCTGAGCTGAAATGCCTTGGCCATCTGTACACCTTTCTCACGGTCATTCCTTCTTCCCTGAAATGAATACAACTGGCATATGCTTATGCATCCCTTCACCAGCTACATCTTTTCAGGGGAGAAATACTGTTACTCCACATCTCATCGCTGCACATGAAAGTAATTTTCAGTTCTCCCTTCAACCTGGAATCTGTCCTCTAGAATATACAAGTACAGCTATAATGAAAGTATCTTTTAAAATATCAATGTTTGATCTTAAACAGTTAAGAAACAAATTAGTGACATAAATGTCAAAATGATGCTTATATATACACAGATGAGCAGATTCCTGATAATTAGTATGTTTAGTTATGTTTAACTGTGCTTCAGATTGGAAAGCTGCCATTTAAAAGTTAAGAAATGCCAAAATTCAAGGTGCCCAGACAAAGTTAATTCTCCTCCTAGTATATTTGCATATGATAAAATAGTTAACTACATAATTGTGTGCTTTTTTTCCCCCATTGGCCCTTTATCTCAACTCAGAAACAGCTGTACATTTCCTTTTATCTTCCACAGTCTATATATGACTCCAGGCATTATTTTTTGTTTACTGTCCACTCAATGTACGAAGGCATATTGAGATTAAGCTAGAAGTGGTAATTCTTTTGTTGCCAAGGTACTGTCAAGGTAAGTGGTCTGGTTTTTTCAGAGTAATTCAAATTCTATGTAACTTATTCTTTTTAGTAGATTCTCTATTAACCTTAACTATGGTCTTGAGTATTCAGTACATCTGCAAATAATAACCCGAGTGTTTCAAGTTGAAATAACTAACAATGAAAAGCTAGATTCGCAAAACCACCTTAAAGAGCTAAATTCGCAAAAAGATTAAGGTGCATTAACATCTACCAATTGAAAGAGACGAGCACAAATCACTGCTTAGCTATTTCTTAGTTTTGTTGTGCTCACAACAAAGCATGTATCTTCACACTCAAATTGCTCAAAGTTTCTTTTAGACTTCCAAACTGACATGGAGATGGTAATCTTTTTGGGTGCAAGATGTATCTTCCTTAAATAATTCATTATTATTCAGAAAGATCATCTACAAGAGAAAAAACAGCCAACTGACTGGCGGCAGAACTGGAAAATAGGGTTCCAAATAACTTCTGAGAAACTTTAGCAAAACACCAAAACCATATACCTCTCAAGGAGAAGAAGAAAAGAAGGAAAAAATAGCAATTAAAAATTGTGAGGTATTGATTCTTTTCTTGATTTCATATTTTTTTTTGTAAAAAAAGTTGCACTAACAGTGAACTGAAGTTAATAACTTGTTCAGTAACTTTTGTGTCACTTAAACATCTTTTTTCTTTCTACTGTGTGTAACTTCCTTTTCTTTTTCGCTTCTCGTGACCATACCACTCCTTTGTTTTGACAAAGTAAATACAAACATAGGGAACAATTGTCTATACTGTAAGTCTGTAGGATATGCAGATATTTATACTAAATTATTCCTAAATCAAAATTTAATGCAAAATATGAGTAGTGCTGATTTTGGAACCAAAAAACCCCAGAACTTGGGATAATCCATAAAGCATACAGATTGGTTTCCTAATTCAAAGCAGCACAAACACTGAAGGTATTCTCAGTCTGTGTTAGGCATCTGGCTTAGAAGTCCTAGCACCTCTACCTTTGTGTAGCACTGATGGAGAATGATGAACAGACTCTTCCAGAAGACACATCTGAGTGCCTCAGGCTCCTAGTCTGGATCATCTAACTAATAATCTTTTTAGTTTGAGGATAAAGGATGTCTAAGAACATGAACTTCCTTGCATAAGCACCTTAACTTCATTCACAAAATTAGGTAGACTCATATTCTCCTTCCCTTGCCTCCAACTGCTGCAGCAGAGAGGTGGAACCTCACATTGGGCAAGTGGTGTAGACTGAGCAAAACAGGCAGTGTTGTATTAATGACCATTTCCAGATTTACCATTGAACAAGTTTTCCCATGATGTAGATAGCAGGATTATTTTTTTTTTTTTTGGCAAAGAAATAATTTCCTCCTGTGCATGCAATTTTCTCCTCAATGAAAGTATATTTTCCATTCCACTTAAAACCTACAATCAGTGCCCAGTCTTTAGCAGACTGAATCTGTCAGGGAGAATTATTTCTAAAACTAAGCAAATGGATTTAGTGTCATTTACCTATGAGCAAATGAAGTGATGTAAAGCCTAAGCACAACCGAAAATTCTCAGAAAGCAGTAGGAAGAGGAGAATGGGTGAGCAGGACAAGATGTGACAGTAGAAAAACTGGTCCATGTGTTGCTTTTTATATACTGTACATGGATATTTAAGATTGTTATATGGGTAAACAACACATTAACTTTTGAAATACTTCTTGATTGTTCTTCCACCTTTAGTATTAGGGTTATCTGAATGATCATACATGTAAATGCACTTGCCACAGCAAGCGTGAACCAAATGTTAGTGACATCCTGAAAAAACTTACTGACAATCAATTTATTGGAGAAAATATACTGATGTTGATTAAAGCAAATATTTATTTATATGTGGTACATTCTGTTGAAGATAGAAAGTTTATGAAACTACATTTTTATGAAAATTAAAATTGGCAACTGAATATCTTAGAGGACTAGCAGAGTCCGATTCTCCACTATAATCCTTTACACTTGATCAGTGGGTAACTGTTACATCTATTCCTAAAGCGTATAACATGAAATCATGTTAGATTGTTTTTAATTAGGGCAGCTGAGGCCAAACATGTCTCTCTCTCAAGATAAGTGACATAACTAAAACTACTAGCTAGCTGTACAAAGATGAGTGCCTCGAAGCCCTGAGTTAGGCCCCTAATCTGCCTCTAAGGGCAGAGATAGCTGCCAAAAATAGTTTCATGGAAGCCAGACTGCTGAATGGGACATTCTCAAGCAAAGTTTAAGAACAACCATTCAAGTGAATTAGGTGGCCATATCTGGCTGAAAGAAGGCAACTCCTTCCAGTTTCAATTCACAGTTATGAAAATCTCACTAAGCCACACACATGTGTCTTGTAAAATATGCCATCAGGCCTTGATGATGTTCCTTCTTTATTCAGCAGCATTTAGCTGGCATATGGGGCAAAATCTTTCTTCTGTTCTCTGAGAATTTAACCTGTACCTCCCAGCCTTTTGATAAGCACTCCAGTGGCTGACTGTAGAATATGTCTTGGTATAACTATTACTTCTGTCTTCTCTGTTCAATCATTCCATTTTGCACACATAGTTGAAGATTCATCATGCTAAGGAGGAAGGAGAAGACAGTGTCCAGGAGCTAAGGCTCTCAGTATCCACTCACATCATGTTTTAATGAACTAATCAGTGTGCTCACAGCACATTTCCCTAAGAAGATCCCACAATGAAAGTGAAAAAATGTCAAATTTGTAAATCTGTAGGTCTCAAGTACAAACAAGGCACTTAATGAGCAGCACAGCCTAGATGTGGGCAACTCTTGGAGTGTCCACAAGGAGACATTTAAATATCTAGACAAGTATTAAGTTTTTGTTCCTAAAAAATAGAGGGAGCTGCAAGGTTAGGCAGCAAGAAACTGAACTGGAGCTTGGACTTTGACGCCACTTTAAGTGCCAAAGTATTTTTGTGGGGCCAACTCAGAGCTTTTAGCTATGCTGAGTTTACACTTGTCACAGCTGAGAGGAAAAGGTAGCTTCCAAACCAACTTTATACCTTCCCTGTTCCTGGGAGCAGTAAGGTGCCAGACCACCCACTGACACAAATAAATCAAAGAATCCAAAGCTAGCAGGTGGAATTATGGGTGAATTACATGCAAATAAGGCTGGTCAGAACTGGCTTTTCTTCTTTCCTCCAGTAAGAAATGCAGAGCACTCTATCCTCAAGGTTTTCTGGCCAAATATCATACAAAAGATAGTCAAGTAAATGTCTTTAATAGTTTACTATTAACTGGACTAGGTTGTTCAAATCTTGCTTCTGTCGATGAATACTTATTCATAGTAGTCACTGAGTTTTTTGTTAGGTTGTTTTGTGGTTGGGGTGGTTTTTTGTCCGCCTATTGAAACTGGTAAGCCTGCTTTCCTCAATAAGTTTTATTAATATGAATAAAGACTGTTCAATCAAGCCAAAAGCCATATTTCAGCTACTTAGAAATACAGGCTTGTATTTTTCCCTTGTTCATGTCTTTTATCTTGGGAATGAGCTTAATCTTATTCCAGCCCCCAGCCATAGGCTAAGAGTTCACAGAAAAAAAAAAAGCCACAAAAATATCAAACCCAATGTAAATGTAAGGAAGCATATTCGCATAAGAGCCATTCCTGCGTGTCCAGATCTTACACACTCTGCATCTTGTAGTTCAAAAGTCTGACCCAGAAGGGACAAGTAAGTATCCTATTACAGTTTCTTCTGGGTTTTAGTCATCTTTGCTGGGAAGCTGGTAATATAGAAAATATTTCTTAGCATGCTCAGATTTTTAAGGTGTTTGACTCTTTATTTATGAAAGGATGCCTGGTGGATACAATATTATCATCTATCTCAAAAGAAGTTTTAATGATTTTCCAGGTTAACTCTCAAATAGTGGTGAGTAAATAAATTTTTAAAAAGTAAGAAACTACTGTGGCAGTTTGAGAAGTAGGAGCCTTTAGTTCTGATGGAGACACGGTACTAGGCTGTGTTTTCTTCTGCTTTGATTAAAGAAATCCAGTCTTGCCTACAGAGCTTCATGTCTACTCCAACAGCATTTTCAATTATGGGAGTTACGCAGCAGGCAAATTAAAGATTTTTTTTCACCTTTTCTTACCCAAGGCATTGTATTGAAACCTCTTAGAAAAATAAAACACTTGCTGGAGAAACATCTCCAACTTTCTATATGGAACAGTATTTCATTTCTTTAGTTAACTTGTTTTAGTTAACTATCTAGTAAATAGCTCTAATGATCTTCACATTCATCTCTTTATATTGGGTCTGGAATTTTTTTCAAATGTAAACTATTCCTCTCCATCATACAGAAACACTTTACCAAGGCATTTTATGTCAAGACATTCTCCATGTGATACAAGACATAATGGTGACACAAGACAGAGGGAGAGTAAGTTCCTTGCAAAAAAAATCAAAATTATATCTTTTTTTCACATTCCATATGGTAAACAAAGATTTTTTTTCTACTGTCTCTTTCTGTAGTACTACTAATAGATGATAGCTGAGTTACAAGAACCACCTGGTTTTACTGTTTGGATTTGTAAGTTGGGGTTTTTTTAAATGTATGTGTCTGGATCTTTATTTTTAACTTGGTCATCCAACAAATAGATATTTGAATTACCTGAATGAAAGCAGCTTAAAATTTTCAGTACACTTATATTGGTGATACACTAATAATGAATTCAAGCTATGAAATCTTATAACAGAGGCACAACCACTTTGGGTTTCTTGTCCTGCTCTCTTTCTTTAGAAAGAGAATTTGCGATCATGATGGCATGCCTGAATATAACAATAAAATACTGGAAACTGTCCAAATTATACAATAACTCTACCTAAACAAAAGCAAGAAATTTTCTGAAGCAAGGAGTGAGCTTCTTCAGCCAGAATGTAGCACTTCATTCCTTGCTTGGCTGGAACTGTCTTTTTCTGACCACACCAGTACTTTTAAAATTCTCAGAGCTGGCATATACCATTATAAATAAAAATCAGAAGAGATAAAACCTGTCAAAAATCTGGGGTTTGGGTAAGATTTAGAAACAGAAGTTTGTGTTTCTAATTCCTTTTAAGGAAGACCAGTCACATGGAAGACTATTTTTCTCTCTGTTTTTCATATGTCAATAAAACTGTAATCAGCAAGCCATGTTACTTTATTACCTGGCCAAAACTGATTTATTTTTTTTTTGAAAGGGTGCGTTTTCTTTAAGGGAGCCTTGAATTAGAACAGTGAATTGATTTAAGTTATGGTGCAACCTCATTATTTTTTTATTTCCTTCAACAGCTTTAAAGACTATGGGAATCTAAAAGAACACCAGAAAACTAAACCCATACATTCTAAAATCCAGTGCATTTCTCTACTAACAAAATTTTCCTGTGTTTTTTAATGCATTCTATATGTCAGCTAACCTCTTTATGCTTTGAAATGTATGTGCTATTTTTGATAAATACCAGAATTTTATAGTAGCTTGTCAAGAGTAACTGCCAAAAATTGGGAGACAATACTAATGTGCCTCCCATTCCTCTTTGGCACCAAAATAAACAAAAATAGCAAGACCAACTGAGTAGATGAAAAACTAGAAAACCTTCTGAAAGCAATGAGAGGCAGCAGGATTCCAGAATGCTGTTGGTTTCAGCCAAGAATATCATTCCTTTTTTTGCAGAAAGGAATCTGGTAACAACTCAGAGTACAATGAAACAAACTGGGAAATGGTGCAACAGACCTCCCATGTGGGTCACGATGCATGGCCTAAATGGAAAATGATGACTGAGACCATATTCAGAACAACCAACATGAAAGGGAAAGAGCTGCATCTACCAAGTGACATCCTCTACATGATGAATTTGGCCATCTCTGAAATGAACTATCATCCTTGCTAATTAAAAAAAAAAAATAAATAAATAAAAAAACGCAGGAATTTAAACATAAGACTATTTAATTTGGAAACATTTTTTTATGACCAGCAGTTTCTAGATTTTTTCACTATATATATTTCACAACTTTTGATCATATTCCCTGAATACACTTCCTGCAATAAAGTTCTAGGAGCAGCTCTGGTTTCCTGTTTAATAAAGTTTTAATACATACACCAATGACAGGCTATTATGGGCCATCAGACACAAGAGTGCTTGACTTTAGTTAAAAAAATATGTCCTACAACTGTACGTGAGAAGGACAACCTGACATAGTGAATAAAATACTTGCATTTCACTACTGAGATCAAGGGTCAAGGCTGCAGATGACCTTCATAAAATAAATTTAACTCAGCCTCTTCATCTGCCATGAAAAGGGATATATCACCATGGAGAGCCAACATGACAACTTAAATTGAAACAAGTCATGAGCCTATGAAGAAATGAATAATGAACTAGTTCTCAACACCTTCAAAGGCTGTTGTTTTCAGGTAGAAGATGAGGTCAGTGTTAGGTCAGTGTTTTTCTGAACTTCATCTGTCATAGCTTTGGAGGTATTTAACTGGTATCAATTTAATAATCTTTAAAAGTAGAAATATTCACCATACACAATTAAAAATAATGAGATCCATCTGAACACATATTTACAGTGTGCAAAAGAGCAGAACAGCTCTGACAGAGCATTTATCAGGTAAATAATACATGTTTTATTTATAAATATTTACCTATTGTACCAGAAGACTTATTAATAGCCTTTCCAGTCCCCTGTGCACACGATATGCTTTTAAAAATAGGAGCTGATAATATATTTACCTGGAGGACCAGACTACATTGAGAAGATAAGTAATTTTCTATCTTCTTATAATATTTTCCACCAGGAGAATAATTATTAAAATGATAAGTGAATATTGTTATAACAACAATGGAAACATAAAGGAGATAAAATAAGCCGAGGTTACACTGCTGTGCTAGATCTCACCCGATTTCCATTCAAGTGAGAATGCTCTAAGCTGGAACAACTTACCTACATGCACCATACAAGCTCATACAGGATGTCAGAACCCCCCCAAGATTTCTGTGTGGTGCAGGATGAGAATTGTTTGGGCACACTACCAACTCACAACTAGTAGGAACTCCCTGGCAGGACCCTTCCAATACACCCCTTGAACCATACATAGATACCACGTGACACTATCCTACTAGCCAGTATTAAAATACACCTCATAAATGAATGAAACTGTTTCCCTATAAGTTACATGACAAGTTAAGGGCAGCTTGGGTCATGAGTCAAGTACTAAATGTTGGGTGCTAAACTTCCTCAAACTGCTCCTTCAGGGCTTAGGGGCCACATAGCACACAATATCATGCTGATGGATTTGAACCAAATAAAAACTTCTCATTTTTTCTTTTTTTGTCTTTTTTTTTTTTTTTTCTTTTTTTTTTTTTTTTTTTTTTGTCTTTGGGACTAGGGTACTTCGGCAAGTTCCTAGAGGTTCTTTATTCATCTATCCTAGTGTGCATTAAAGCATAAATATTTTTCCATGGAGGGAGACTACAGATGTGTTTTGGAATCCAGGCATGTTCCAGTACAAAGAGTTATGTCACAACACAGCGCAAATTGGGAGAGACAAAGCAGACCTGTTCAAGGGCAGGAGGCATGGGACATAATGCCCTTTCCCATGTCGGTGGGTCAAAGGACACAATAACCTTTACTTACTTTATTTCTGTTGACTTTTGACTTTGTGACAGTTTATGACAGAACGTTTTGGTGTTCTCTGCCCAACAGTTTTCAGACAAGTCCTCAGATAACAGGAAACCCTATAGTTCAGTGCTCTGTAGTCAGACAGATGACACAAAATCTCCCTATGATAACTCTGAAAGTCACAGGGGAATGAAGCCTAACCTAGCTTTCCTGTGAAGGAAAATCTCCAGAAGAGGTAGGCAATGTCAAGAGAAGTCACTTTCAGGAATTCAAGCAGTTTGTGTAGATAGAAAAGTACAGTCTGTGCTACACAAAGCAACTTTAAATGCAAAAAATGCACCCAAACACTCCTTAACGTTCTGTTTGGCTTTCCCCAAAGTATTAGACTCACAGTGCTTACATTAGACTTTTCCAGATATCTTAGCTGCACACCTTTTCTGTACTTGGCTCTGGAGATGATACAGGAAAGACTTTGTATTATACAAGAAAGTCGTCTTCTCTTTCAGACCAATCATCCACATGGCATTTTTAAAAAGAAATGAGACTACATGAGGCTGTGAATCTTCCCAGAGAATCATCTTTATGCTCATAGTTCGTCTTCATCTGTAACAGCTTTGGCTTTAAAAAGGCACATATGTTTCCAAAGACAGCCATTTGAGAGTTGAAATAACCCTGCAAAGAAGTGGGAAAGCTATTTGCAGTAGTGGAAGCTCTTAAATCGCAGGATGGCTCTTCCTGGGGCTATATGTGCTATAGCTGACACAATCCCTGCCTGGTAATAGCAATATTGGAGAGATACTTTCTCAGTATGCAGCCAACGGCAAGCATGGCCTCCTCTGCCTCAGCCAAGGCAGTAGAGGAAGTGCTGGCAAGCTCCTGCCCCGGAATAGTCCAAATTATGTCACAATGCCAATCTAATTGCCTGTCCTTTCTAAACTGCTTTTGCCCAACATGCATCTTGAAATTAAGCTGGATGAAGGCAGGTCAATCTGTAGTAGAGATCTCTTAGAGACTGAGCTTGATATTGGAAGAGAACAATAGGACAAGAAGTTAATAAAGATCTTTTGGAATAACTGTGTTATCCTAGGGCTGCTAAGACTGTCTATTTTACTGCAGATTCACTCACCAGCATCTTAGGGTTGTGCTGCATCTTGCCCTGCACTGCCACATAGGGATGAGTAAAAGCTGATCTCTGCACCATCTCTGCAAATAAAACCCAAATAAAACCCAATCTTGTTCTGTTTTTGTCTATATCTGCAGAGGAAACCCGTCACCTGTTGAAAAGTGATGCCACTTGCTATTTGAGTGCTGACCTCTGTCAATGAGTGAGACTGCCAGGACTTGAATTGGTGGCAATGATTCACACAAGGACTCAGTGTCTTCTGCCTGGTGCCACAGGCGGAAACAGAAATGAGGAGGATATGTTGCCCTCCACATTGCTTGTGGGGGACTCCATGAATAGCATGAAGCCTTGTCATTTCTCTTCTATTACTAGTTTAACTGCATGGTTTCCACTGAAACATAAACCTGGGTGCACTTTTCAAGGTATTTTATGTCTGGGAAATCTACAAACAGGCAACACAGCCCTATACTGACTCTGAAATCTTGGATTTTACTCCTTTTGCCCTGTAAATCCTTTGAATAGTATCCTTGCAGGAGTTATCCAGAATTCAGGAGGACACAATACCACTAGGAAGGAAAGGAAAAAGAGAGAGGAGATCTAGGAAGGAAAGAAGGAAACAAGGAAGAGAGCAAGGCAGTACAGACTCCAGCTTGTGCCAGAAGGACACATCGGTTTGCTCTCAAGGGGCTGGCCCTGACAGACAACATGGACACAACAACTGTGGAGCGTTGGTCTGATAGCTGAGGCCACTCTCTTGACACTGGCTGCTGTAAATCTGTCAGCGTACACAGATCCACTGTTGTGAATATATAACAGCCCAGAGGAGTGCATTCACTTGCCAGAGGCCCGTGGCCGGTGATGCTATCTAGGTGGGCTGCAGAGTATCCCAGCATTGCCAACACACAAGTCAATGGTTTAAAGCATTATGATTTCCTTAAGTTCTCACTTCCAAACCACAGGGCCTAAGAGGACTTCTGTTTTCCTACCTATTTATTAAGAAAAAAGAAGCTTATAGTGATTTTGAAGAGTTAAATTTATTCTCCCCTCCAAAACGCCTGGAGTTACTTGCCTCAGAGGTTTGATACCTCAAAAGGCAAACAAAACCTAAGAGTTAGGCGAGACCAAACTTGGAAATTTTATCCCCAAAGAAGGATTGTTCTGAAATTCATCAGCACATAAAACCAGGAGATTCTAATGAAAGCCCCAAAATAACCTATAATTATAGTTTGCACTATCTCTCAAGGAATAATATGCCTTATTACTAATGAAGCAGAAAATAATGTGGCACCCAACAGATGGAG
Source organism: Cariama cristata (assembly GCF_000690535.1). Classification (NCBI taxonomy): domain Eukaryota; kingdom Metazoa; phylum Chordata; class Aves; order Cariamiformes; family Cariamidae; genus Cariama; species Cariama cristata. Next base: position 16,477 of record NW_009621779.1, read on the forward strand.
AAAATCTTTTGTAGTTATGTGTAATTATATATAATTTTTGGCCATGACTTCAGAGTAGTTCTGAAACTGAGTGGAATTTTTGGTTCAGCTATTTGTCCTTGCATGATTTTAAATTGCAGTATTCCATTTAAGAAGTCAAAGAACTTACTGTGTTGTGCAGTTTAAATTAAAATATGATATATGTCTTAAAATTATAAAAGTAATTTTGCTATAGTACTCTGCATAACTTTTTTGTGCAGGGCAGAAAGATTAGAGCTGCTGCTAATAACTAATATGCTGTTAACACATATCTAGCTGTAATTCATTATCAATGTACACTTCTGAAAACTTGAAATTAAAAAAAGAAGGTGTAATTCTTGTGAATCTTTTGAAGGCAATTGGACAATTTTCTTAATCTATAATGTAGAACACAATATTATACTTGAAGTCAATGCTGGAAGAAAAGGAAGATTTCTGCTTCATAAAAATATAGGATTTATTGTTTTTCTTTAGTATTTTTGCTGGTTTTCATTTGGTTTCAACTCGTGCTTGTACCAAGTACTTCCTTTGCCCTTTCCAGAATGCAGGAGGATGATAAAGGAAGACACAGACTCATTAAAACAGAAAAAAATTCCAAGCAAGAGGATAAACACCATTCCTGTCTATGCCTGGTCTCTTTCTTCTTCCTGCTAGAAGGAGCAGACAATTCCTTCCCCTTTGGGATGTCCTGGGGCTTGCAAACCGATGCAAATATGTTGATAACTTTCAGAGCCAACTTATTGCATAGGTAGAGTTAGCGACTGCCTAGGATGGTAACCTGTTTCACATAGATATGCTTTTTGATCTTATGCCCAGAGACATAGAATTAGCTCAAATAACATTACTGTTATAGAGAAGTGTGGAGTTGGGCAGAGGGAGGCAGCAGAGAGATGTAAAGGACAACTAAGTCTCTGCTACAGGTAATGAACCATTTCTGCAACATCATGCCAGATATAACCAAAGACAGCAGAGGGACAAGAAAGCCCTGGATCTTGGACCACTGCATCCTGACCCCTTTGGAGCTGGCTAATAGTCCTAGTCACTTTCCTCTGCTTCTTTTCCCTTTCCCTTCCCCTTAGCATGCCAAGAGCTGTAAGAGATTAAATAGGGACTTTTGGGAGGAATAAGAAGAGGTGATGCAGTCTCGGGGTGGGTACATAAAGGCCTATGTGAATATGGAAGTGGAGGTGGACCAGAGAGACAAAAAGGGACAGAGATTTTGAGGAAGAAGGTGAGAGGGATAGGAGTGTGGCTGGGAAAGAATTAAAGAAACTACACACCTGCCTATGTGTTCCCTGATGTCTCACATAGTCTGATGAAAACCTACTGTCCCCTCTCCTTGTCTTCTCTCCACTGAGGTGTCTCCCTCACTTTGTACTCAGACTTGTCACTAAGCACTTTCCCTTCTTATATCTCAAGAACTTCCTTGACAGTAAAATCGTGTTTTTCTTGCATCACAAGAAGCCTAGAGCTTGCTCTGTTCCTGTCAGTGCCGTTTACAAACAGCTGAAGACTTCTCCATATTATGAACAAAATTAAATTTTGCCATTCTCAAAATAGGAACAAATATTTTTTGTACAGTCTAATTCCTGTCAATAGCAAAGTCTGTGGTGGTAGCAAAGGGTGAGGTTGCGTAGGAAGGGAGTATAGCCCTGTGTATGTATTACTGGAAAGTTTGCTTGTTCTGTATAACATGAGCCATTCAGGGAAGATGCTGCTTGTGGAAGGAAACTTCTCAAGAAATAACATGTTGAAGAAACTTCAGCTGCATCTGTGAGATCAGGAAAACCTCTTTCTCTTTTACTTAAAACTGTGATATCATTGCTCTCCTATGCCTACCGCCATAGGCAAGAGGCTATGCCTAAAGCAAGACCTTTAATCAGAGCTTACAAGTCTGTACATTTGAAGTGGGATTCATTTAGCCAAATGTAAGCACTTATTGTGTATTATGTCTTTATAAAGAGAATTATGGACTTCTAGCAAGTGATTTGTCCAATTCTAAAGTAAATATCTGACACAGCTGAGATTAAAAGCTCCCTGAGCATGCCCTAAACATGTTTGTCTCCCAGAGAACTGCCTCTAAGTTGCCTAACTCATCTACAGACAACTGTCTACCTACGTCTCAAAATGTCTAAGCAGACACAGAGAAATACTTTTATCACCTATAGATGACACATGTACTTTTTTGGGGTAGCATAATAAATCCTGTGGTAACAAGGAGGAAGAGAATTTGCCCTGACATTTCTATCCTGAAGATACAGAATTTTTAGCTTTTATGGCTATTCTATCCCAGCTTTCTCTTCCCGAATTTTAACTTTTTTAAGAGAAGTTGTGGAAGAACGAAAGAAAAGTATCACCTAGAAACAAACAAGAACATTTTAAAAATTACAAATGAAAAGATAATTGTAATAGTAACGGCTGAAATTAAAATAATTATGCAGATAATTATAGTAATAAATAACTGAAAACATAATAATTTACAGCACCCAAATTTTCTTCTCTATGAGAAGTTCATGTCAAAATCATGTTTATTATAAAAGTGGGAAATAAAGATTACTACTTTGTGAAGAGGTAGTAAGCAGTATAGTCACAAGTTTTAGAAAGCAGCAACAGTTAGGAGAATCTTTGCAAAATACTTTTGTTTCCATGTAGTGAAAACATGTTCAAAAGAACTTTCCTTCTAAGAGTTCTGAAAATCTGATCTGAGGTATCATAATAGGAAATGATGAATGCAAAGAAGTCTTGAAAATCTGATCTTTATTTAGGCATTTTTAAAAATGAACAAAAAGCATAATATCTAAAATATTGGTTTAATGATTCAACAGTTCCTGTGCTCATGCAGGCCCAGGTAAAAAAGACTCTTTTCCCCACTGGGGAAAAGTGAGAGGTAAATCTGCTAGTTGCACCTCCAGGAAATTTGTTACTGTGTTCTGATTAACCCAAGAGTCATTGCTGTCTCTTAATGATTCACACAAAATATAATGATTTAGAACATCCAAATTCTCTTCTTTACTGACAAGATCATGTTTAAGTCATACCTGTAGTAGTAAGAAATTAAGATTGTTACGTTGCTTGTTTTCTCTAGGCAAAGCATTTGCATTGGGCATTTTTACACGTATCTCCGTGTTTTACTCTTTACAGCAACAGCAGTAACAACTTTATGCTGTATTTGGATGTTATGTTCCCTCTTTCTGGAGGGGTGATTTTTCTCTGAGGAGGAAAAACCTACTTTTGGCTAGCTCAACTATAAATTCCTGTACACCAGATTACACAAATACAGTTATGTGAGACTCACTACAGCTTTAGCTTCAGAATATGCCACAGGCAAGCTAATTTCCCTAAAAGCAGGTTCTTGTATTGAAGGAAACACTTTCTTTTTTCTTTCCTCCCTTCATCATTACTTTCTCTCCTGTCTTTACTGGATATTCCTGATGTATTTTCTTCCCATTTTAACATATATTATCTCCCCAGTTACACTGCTGTCTGAAGACTCTGCTTTAAATATTATTGTTAAACAGATAGGAATCCCACTGCTCTGCTCCAAAAGGAAAGAATGGGACCTGCCCATGTTGACAAATCCCACTAAGAATAATTTTTTTTGAGCTTTCATCAATATTTCATTTTAAAAAATAACTTCTCTTAATGGATCTTCTCAACTGAATACTACTATCTTTGCTGACTTTATTTGATACAATACGAGACCAATCACTAATCCTGAAATCAGAGTGCTCAAGTCAGCATCATTCCTCATCTTTTGTTTTCTTTCCTTCACACGTGACTGGAACAATTACATACTGTATAGAGTGTTAAAGGCAAAGCCTAATAATTGCATAACAATAAGCTTTACAAACCAGGAAAGATTTGATTATCTGTCTGTAAAACCCATTTTCTGCATCATTATTAGTCAGATATTATGTGGGTCATTTTAATTACTAATTAAGGAGATGTCTTGTCCTGTTTCTTCAGTGATAGCTACTAACACAGAATAATATTGTTTTAATCAAGGGCAGAGACCTCATTTGAAATGGTAAAAGTTGACCTCCACACACAGATTTTTGGTAGTGGCTGATTTGCCAGCTCTATATGATGATGGTTTGTATAATTTCTAAACCAGCATCAAGGCTGATTTTCTTTTTATTACTTCAAAACTATTTTATTATATGTAATAAGCAGGAGAATTCTCAATGGAACTTGAAAGCAAAAAAGATCCAAGACACAGGTCAAATACATATGAACTGCAGGCTCTCCATATTCTGTGCACAGTGTTGGCATATTTGATGGTATAACTGCAAGCCATCCATGAGGCAAGACCCTGCCTTCCCTAAAGTCATCTCCCTACATCTACGCGGATCAAGTGAAACAGTTTCTTAACAGCTCCTGACAAAGATAAGGCCTCCCGAAATACCTGGTCTCTGAGCAGAGCACATGCATAATCTTCCCTAAGGTATGGGAAAATCTCGTGTGAAGTCTCCTCACACTTGTGAATTTACCAAACTTGGCACTGGGTGAAGACTAGGTGAACTAGAAGACCTTTTCTATCCTTTGTCTCTGTTATTCTTGGATTTACACTTCTGAGGGGGTGTTAAAGCTGGCAGAGACAAAGCACAGCCTGCATCTAATCACTCCAGCTGACGATTGCAACAATAACCAGGTCAGGAGAGAGTTGCTGATCCCTTTAGCACAGCTTTATCAGAAAGTTTATGAAGTTACATAAACAGATGTATATAATTCTAAACTTAACATTACAAACAGACCTAAAGCTTTATACTTTAAACATCCATCTTTCACTACCTCATATATTGTGGGGCTGCTGAAGATGGATTTTAAATATTTTTTATGGCAGCAAAATCATTAATGTTGCAAATTTGGATATCTTCCCAACCTGCAGATACTCTGGCCAATGGTGCACTTGTGTTTCAAGTCTCAGAAAAGTGGAAAGGTCCTGCATGGCTACTAATGATTAATTTGTTGTTCTTTGAGATGTCAGATTGTTTCGCATTTACTAACATCTTTTTTTTCATACTATAGCTAGTCATGGTCATGGTCAGCCATGGTGTCTTATGTGTGGCTATGACACACCAGTTGCTATATAAGTCTGTTTGCAGCACTCCAAGTGTATTTTATTTCATTTGTTTGTTTCATTTTATTTTTTTTTAATTTTCAGGCAGTTTACTTGATTCCTTCTGTTATTAATACTGAGTGAACCCCTTTTACTCAACCATTGCTTGAAATACACCCCTCTCCACTGAAACTTCCCAACCCAGGTGCTTCCTCCTCTTCTTAAACTGTCCTTGGATTAGCCTAATACAAGTGCAAAAGTTCTTCATATCTAGTCTCTCAAGACAAAAATCTCTATCTTGCTTTTTGAACACATTATTCTCTTTGGATGGTACATAAGGACTCTAATAGAGTCTGTGGACCACTGTGTAAAAAGCTGTGTAATCAATAATTTAAAAATTAAAATCTCTAAAATTCTTATTAGTTTAGTACTCACTTTCTGCTGTTCAATAGCCCCTGTCTTACTGCCTACCCTACTCTAAGAGTCACATTTCAAGGCTTAAAAACTGATCTCCAGTCTAAGGTTCTTTCCAGTACCCTAATACCTGCTAGCCAACATCTACATTTACCGTATAACTTTTCTATCAGTTGTGAGGCTTGCAGTATAAGGAGTTAAATGCTCAACCTTTTGAGGATGACCCCAGTTAATACTTCTAATGCTTTAATTTCTTGTTTTGTGCTACCATTCCCTGTAATCTACAGTATTTGTGACAGCGAAGAATTAAAGATTGCTGGGCAGCTGTTATAAGATGTCAATAACCAACTTCTTATTTCAATAAAAAAATATCTGCCAACTTGACAGGTGCACCTGAAAATATCTGAATATGTTGAATATTCCTGTGGTCTTGAGATTTTTCTGTTTTTTTCGTGGCATAAAAAGGATTAGCGTGTTGGCGTAGAGCAATTTGAATGGAGGGACAAATGTTAGTGGCAAACACGCTGTGTCTCTGATCAGGTAGTAGTAAAAGCTGTTAAGTCATTACTTTTAACCACCTTCTGACTGGACACATAACAAATTATTTTAATTGTTTTTAAACAAATGTCTCGTTTGTGAGGATAAGGTTATGTAATTTCTCGGCTAAAAAAAGAACCCAACAAACAAAAATCAAACTATCTAAAAGCATTTTGGCGAGTACGATTTGGTTGCAAAATAAGGCACTCTGAGAAACCTTTCAAAATTTATTCAGTCTGCCAAGCAATAAATAAATAACCTTCACACCTGATTTGTTTTAAATTAATGAAGTCTACGGTCGCTATCAGTTTGTAGTAAAATGAAACTGTTTCCCTAAAGTCGGGGTATCATAGATTTTAACAAACAGAGACATTCAAATAATTTTCACAGCAGTCAACTGAGTGATTTAATGAGGCTGAAGAAAGGTAAGATTGATTGCAAAACTCTGGAGGATGTGGTATCTATTTCTCAGATGGCAGTATATATTTAAGACAGAAAGGTAGGTAAATGAAGAAATAAGAGAACATCAATCAGTCCTTTATCATACCCCTGTACCACTGCTAGGTCTTTGTCTAACATGCCATCATGTTGTCTATATTAGGAAGGGAAGAGGACTTCGTTCTTGTCAATAAATATGTACAAAGCTACTGGTAAGGGGCCAGTCAGCTACAAACTCTGACAGGTCTCTTTATCACCATGTGGATGTTTTTTTCAACACAATAAATAGATTATATCATCATAAGTGATGCCTTTTTGTGCTGTATGTGGCCTGCATCCATATTTTCTTGATTATAGTAGATATTTTAGTGACAAAACACTTATCCTTTACATTAATAATAATATACTCTGGTTTTTAATAAAAAAGAACTCAAAATGCCCCATGTGACTACCAAGAGACTGTATATGCATAAATATAATTGTCTTACAAAGACAGAAGCTGAAAATATTGTGAGTTATCTTAGGTTACGGTGCTGTAGAACATTATCAGAGATATAAAAGGATAGTTGAAACAAGCTAAACCACAGTGGAATTAGTCCAGTAGTTAATTTTAGGCTAATATCAGCTTAAAATGCATTGTCCTACAAATTAGTTCTTAATTGTCATGTGGTCCCAATGAAGTACACAAGCTGTATAGATCTATCTATCTGAAGAACGGTCTCACTGGAAGGAGATCCAAAGTTCATCTGTCCCAGTCTTCTTTCTTCAACAATAAGCAGCAGGTTCTTAGAAAATGCATAAGAAATATGAAATGAGATAAATTATAAGCATCCAGCTTCCACCAGTCAAAAATGTCAGGAGTTCCTGAGCCAGAGGTGACTTCTGGACTCGTACTGGATTTGGTTGGGATGGATTTATTTTTCTTCATAGCAGACCGTACGGTGCTATGTTTTAGACTGGTGACCAAAACAGTATTTATAACACTCCAATCTTTTAGTTATTGCTGACAAGTGCTCGCACAACATCAAGGCCTTCTCTGTCTCTCACTCTGTCATGCCAGTGAATAGGCTGAGAGGGGACATAGCCAGGATAGCTGACTCAAAATGACTAAAGAGATATCTCATGCTATATAGTATCATGCTAAGCAATAACACTTGGGTGGTAGTTTTCTCAAAGTTGTCATTGCTTGAGGATTGACTGGGCATCTGTCTGCTGGTGGTGAGTGATCGTTTTTGCATAACTTGTTGGTGGGCTTTTTTGCATTTTTTTTTCCCCTTCACTTATTAACCTGTCTTTATCTCAACCCCAAAATTTTCTCTCTTTTGTCCTTCTAGTTCTCTCCCCCATCCCACCTGGCAGGAATGCATGAGCAACTGGGTGGTGCTTAGCTGCTTACTGGGGTTAACACACTACAGGTGTCTTACAGTCCGACTGGCAATAGCCCGTTCTTTATTAATTTGCTCTCAATATTAATGACTTAGTATCTTTCTCAATTCATATAGTTAAGTGGACTTATTCCATTTTCAATCTGGATCTCCCAACAGATTCTCATTCATGTATTGTGAGGGGCAGATCTACAATAGTGATTTATGGAATCTAACAACCATTTTAAACATTTATGTCCAGTTCTCATAGGGTCACCATCAGTTTACTTCAGAATCATCTGAAAACACAGAATAAAGGAGGAAAAAGAGAAAACACAGTAGAAATATTGGCAAATATAGAAAAGGATGAACCAGTCTCAAATCTAGGAGACTTAGAGATTTCACTATCATTACATGGGCTCTACTATCGATCTCAAGAATCTTTCAATTTTTCTCTTCAATCGTCCAAATGAATGCTTATTTTTCTATCCATCTGAGAAAGAGTGATTATCCCACAGGAGTATGTCTTATCTTTAGGCAAAGGGTGACTTTCAGTGTCTTTCAAAATTAACAAAACACTAATACTCAAAAAATTATTCTGATGCTTGTTTCTAATTTTATTTTTTTAACTAATAACATCCAGAGATAACTAACTCACTAGTCGCTTGAGTAGATGTTGAATTTTAGAAGGTACATTGCTAAGCATGACTGGCACCAATAACACCAGACATCAAGGCTTAGCACCTGCGATGCCTCCCTTTCTTTAGTACGGTGTACTGGGTTTGTGTGGCAAGGTTTTGGTAGTGGGGGGGCTACAGGGGTGGCTTCTGTGAGAAGCTGCCAGAAGCTTCCCCTATGTCCAACAGGGCCAATGCCAGCCGGCTCCAAGGTGGACTCACAGCTGACCAAGGCCAAGCCCATCAGCAACAGGGGGTAGTGCCTCTGGGATAATGTATTTAAGAAGGGAGAAAATGTTACTGTGTAAGAGCAATTGCAGCTAGAGAAGAAAGGAGTGAGAATATGTGAGAGAAACAACTTCGCAGACTCCAAGGTCAGTGCAGCAGGAGGAGGAGGTGCTGCAGGCCCGGAGCAGAGATTCCCCCCAGCCCCTGGTGCAGCCCACGGTGAGGCCGGCTGTCCCCCGGCAGCCCACGGAGGCCCACGCTGGAGCAGATCCCCACCTGCAGCCCGGGGAGGGCCCCACGCCAGAGCAGGGTGTGACCCAAAGAAGGCTGTGACCTGTAGGAAGCCTGCGCTGGAGCAGGCTCCTGGCAGGGCCTGTGGGCCCATGGAGACAGAGAAGCCCACCCTGGAGCAGTTTGTGAAGAACTGTAGCCCATGGGAAGGACTCACATTGGAGAAGTTCATGGAGGACTGTCTGCTGTGGGAGGGACTCCATGCTAGAGCAGAGGAAGAGTGTGAGGAGTCCTCCCTCCTGAGGACAAAGGAGCAACAGAGACCATGAGTGATGAACTGACTGCAGCTCCCATTCCCCATCCCCCTGCACCACTCAGGATGGGAAGAAGGAGATAAAATTGGGTGTAAAATTGAGCCTGGGAAGAAAGGAGGGGTGGAGGAAGGGTGTTTTAAGATTTGATTTTATTTCTCATTAACCTGCTCTGATTTAGTAAATTAAACTAATTTCCTTGAGTTTTGTGATGGTAATTGATGAGTGATCTCTCCCTGTCCTTATCTCGACCCACGAGCCTTTCGGAGCATTTTCTCTCCTCTGTCCAGTTGAGGATGGAGAGTGGTAGCGTGGCTTTGGTGGGGCCTGTTGTGGTTTAACTCCAGCTGACAAATAAGTACCACACATCATATCATTCTCTCCCCCCTCAGTGGGATGGAGAGAGAATCAGAAGGGT
>NW_009621780.1:0-7512 GCF_000690535.1 Cariama cristata
GTCTGTAGTTCCCCGGATCCTCCTTCTGGAAATATAATATGCTATTGTGAGAAACATTCACCTATGTAGTTTTTAAGAGAGGACAAAGTCTGTGAAGCAAAGGTTTATTTCAGCGCTGGGTGCACGGGAGATCACCCCCCTGATCCTCCTGCATGCACACTGGTTAGCCTAACTTCCACAAATTTATTTAGGACAATCATTCATATTCATGTCATTTCCCAGAAGTCTTATACATATTTAAATTATTTCCCCGAAGTTATTTACATCTATTCCCTCCCACTTGCATCTGCGCACTGTTGTCTAGGGGTCTTCCTTGGGGGTCGTGGTGCGAAGGCTCAAAAGTCTTCCTCTCAGTTGAACTTCTTATTCCGGTGCTTGTGCTCCATTGTTTCAGCAACATTGCAAACTCAAGTGGGCAGTTAATCTCTCTTCCAGATAAGGATGGGAATGTGCCATCCAGGAAGAGGCTAATCATAGCTAAGATAAGTGGTGTCTCCATCCCCATACTTATCTTAACCCTGTATCTGAATGCATAATGCCCTGTCTCCATCCCCATTCTTCGGTACCTGGAGACTTACATTCTTTCCAACTGCCTATGACTTAAGCAAAACTACAATATTATTTATCACACTATCAAGCTGATATGGTACCAACTGTCCTCAAGGTGTTTTATAAGATTAAGACCATTGAACATAAAGCCCAGTGGATTTCTGTACATTTTTTACCTTCGATTTCAGTATGAATAATGACCTTTCTCTTTGCATTTTCATGCAACTACAACAGAACAGCTGTTCAAGACAGAGTAAGAAAACACACAAAGAATTTTGAATGCCATGATGTATAAAGAGGAACCATTATGTACTTGAAGCCTATGATAAAAAAATCTAGCTACTCAACATTGAAAGGATTTTGTTATGGAGTTATGTATGTGGCAAAAGACATTTGAATCAGAACTATACAGAGTCTTCATGACCTGTGTGAATTTGACAAGATTGTAAAAATGCAGGAAAATGTGAAAGGTCTACTCTTCCATTAAAAAAAAAAATACAAAATTGAAAGCAAGGTATAAACTCTAAAGATTTGGCTTTAAGAATTGACACAGAAAGCCAGTGAGGAATATAGTAATTTTTGCTAGGGGTCTCTGCAGTTACTAAGTCTGGGAAACAAGCAATTAAGATAGATATTACAAGAAATTATAAAAGCCTGTAATAAAGGACTAGATACATGTCAAAACAATGGGTTTTAATATGCATTTAAAGATAAATAAACTGTATTTAACTTTGATATTAGGAATTCAGTATCTTTTTAAAACTTTCTTGGTTGTCAAGAATAGAGAAAATGGTCTCTAAATGGTCTTCAATGGTGACCTGAGGGTAGATCACAATGGCTGCATTCAGAAGAAATACATTGTATATAATATACAAAAATAGGTATGATGCTAACTGATCAAATTGTGTGGAGGTTACTGAATGAGAACTGATCTCACATCTGTGAGATATTCAGAAGTCAGTGACAAGTTACTGTTGACTTCCACCAGGCAAGATACAGACTGTGGCATTCACAAATGTCTGGGGCTAAATCCTTGGAAAAGCTGTTATTTGTTTACAGTCGCATGATAATACATCAAACACCCAAACTTTTTATCTCCCAGCCTGACTGTTTAAGACCAAGACATTCCTGATAATCAAGAGAAGAGGTTATGATAAGTACCTGTAGCTTTGCCTGATTCTCCTTGACTACTAATCCTGAATTTGGAATGGGAGAACAAAGATGATTTTAAATTATTTTCAAATTCCTTGTATTCTGTAGAGATGAGGCTGCTAAGCCTTGGGAGCGTGCATGAGTAAGAGCATTGCAATGAGTATTCTAGTGTTTTCTCTTTGTGTTTTCCATGAAGTAGGGGATCACCACAGTATACTGCATATCTGTCATACTACTGAATTGCGTCTTGTGCTCTGGGCTTGGCTGATGGTTCTCAAATATTTTTTTTCTGTGGCCAGGGCATAGAAAAATATGCAGAGAACTGTTTCTGGTCATTTTGCTGACAGTGCTGCACACCTTGGTGCAAGAGAAAAGCAAACCCATTGTACTTTTAGGAGTTTCCACAGAATGCAGAAATAATCATGGAAGGAAAGTGCAACTAATCTTACAAAATTATTTGCAATTTCCTTCTCAACTCAGTCTCTTTCTGTTACCACGTTCTTTTATTCTGCAAAGACATGTGATAAATAATATCGTAGTTTTGCTTAAGTCATAAATAGACAGGCAGTTGGAAAGAATGTAAGTTTCCAGGTACCCAAGAATGGGGATGGAGACAGGGCATTATGTATTCAGATACAGGGTTAAGATAAGTATGGGGACGGAGACACCACTTATCTTAGCCATGATTAGCCTTTTCCTGAATGACACATTCCCGCCCTTATCTGGAAGAGAGGATTAACTGCCCCCTTGGGTTTGCAATGTAGCTGAAACAATAGAGCACAACCACTGGAATAAGAAGTTTAACCGAGAGGAGGACTTTGAGCCTTCACACCACGACCCCCAAAGAAGACCCCTGGACAACAGTGCGCAGATGCAAGTGGGAGGGAATAGATGTAAATAACTTCGGGGAAATAATTTAAATATGTATAAGACTTCTGGGAAATGACATGAATATGAATGATTGTCCTAAATAAATTTGTGGAAGTTAGGCTAACCAGTGTGCATGCAGGAGGATCCCGGGGGTGATCACCCGTGCACCCAGCGCTGAAATAAACCTTTGCTTCACAGACTTTGTCCTCTCTTAAAAACTACATAGGTGAATGTTTCTCACAGACAGAATACCTGAATATCCTCATTTTGAATTGGTAAAATTCTAGAGTTGAGAACTCTGACTTTTTTTTCTTGGTTTGGGACATATGGCACATTTGGGGAAGGGATACATTAACTCACCAACTGGCAAATACTTGATTGCTGCCACTGTTAACTCAGTGACGTAGTCAAGCATTATTCATGAGGGTTTTCGATTACCGAACTACAGGTTTCCAAAGCACCTCAAACGGTATCTGAAACTCCCATCCCCCAAACATCTCTTATGCATCTGATTTCTATTGTATATAAATTTTATACAAATGTATGTTGGAGTGAGTCCAGAGGAGGGCCACAAAGATGATTGGAGGGATGGAACACCTGTCCTATGAGGAAAGGCTGAGAGAGTTGGGGTTGTTCGGCTTGGAGAAGAGAAGGCTCTGGGAACACCTTAGAGCAGCCTTCCAGTACTAAAAGGGGACAGACTTTTTAGCAAGGCCTGTTGCGACAGGACAAGGGGTAATGGTTTTAAACTAAATGAAGTGAGATTTAGACTAGATATAAGAAAGAAATTTTTCAGAACAACGGTGGTGAAACACAGGTGGCCCAGAGCAGTGGCAGATGTCCCATCCCTGGAAACATTGAAGATCAGGCTGGATGGGGCTCTGAGCAACCTTAATCTACTTGAAGATCTCCCTGCTCATTGCAGGGACGTTGGACTAGAAGACCCTTAAAGAGTCTTAAAAACCCTTCTTAAAAACCCAAAGCATTCTATGAATGTATGATTCTATTCTGTAGAATAGGAAGACTCAGTTCCCTGAGACAATACCAGGAAAACATGAAATTCACAGTTTCTACTCAGCATTTGGTTTTGCAAAGTCTTTATAGAGGGACCCCAGTATGTCCTCTGATAGCAAATTATCTATAGATGTTCAGATAATTTTCTTATTTTTCTTCTTTCTCTAAACACAAGATTATGACAAAGCAGTTCAATCTCATTAATGCAAATATATACTGAACATAATTATTTCTTCCACAACGCTGAACTCTGCACAACCTCTGCAGTAGAGCATGCCACAGCCAAGAGTTAGAGAGGCAAAACTATATATATATGTGACAAATGAAGAGAATCAATTCAAACATAAGAGCTTGTGGTAAAATGTAACCCTAGAGATTCAAACAGCTAAAGATTAGATTAAATGTTACCTCTCCTTGGTGGTGAAGTATGCATGCGAAGTAAGCCCAGTGGTTAGGGAATGACAGATTGCAAAGGGTTGATGATGTTCCATTCTCCCAGTTCCAAACTAGCAGTAAGTCAGCTACTTTGTAAGGGACAAAAAGATATTAATTCAATGATTTAGAATATTGAAAAATAAAAAAAATCCAAAACATTTCCCCAGATTGGATGAAAAATAATCTTCCTATCCTATTTTTTCCCCTTTTGCTCAAACTTTCCTGCTGTTGAGATTTTTCTCAAGCTATGTGTTTTTGGAACAAGCTTTTCGATGACTGTCTTTTGTGCATCTTTATCTCCCAATTATAGTACGTTTGGGAAAAAAAAAACACAGCACCACCACCAACAAAAACTGCCTGAAAACTGTAGGTGCGTAGATTGCCCTGCACAAATGTACTGATTGATGCTAAAATGTCTCTTTACAGTCAGTGCCATCTCAGACTTTCCACAGAGCAGAGCACATTGGTCTGATCAACTTGTTGTCCGATCCTTGCTCAGTACAACTATTTGTCTGATGCAGCTTCATAGCTTCATACTAATGAAACAGTGGCAACCACTTAAAAGGTAATCTGCCTCCCTCCATCATACTGACCTTTATCAGGAGATTCCTGTTCCTGTAGCAGAAGGTAGTACTGCTATTTGCTCCAACTAATGCATTTAAAGGAGAGGATACCATAAAACAATATTTAGAGGTAATTTTTTAAAAAAATCTCTTGGACCTCTTGTCTGATGAGCTGAAATTAAAAGAAGTGGGCTGTAATGTTGACCTACTATACCTTAGGATAATGTTTAGATGACGGAAAAGAGATGCATTGTAGTTAGACTGGAAATTTCTGGCCCTGTTACTAAGTGAATTGCTCAGCTTGCTTGCAAGTCATTGTTTAGGATTAATCCTTTTAGGGTCTGAGTTTCTTAGATTTACAGGGAGGGCAATTGGAGATGAAGAGGAAAGGAACGGAAACACAACAGCAGGAAAAGCATGTTTTATCCAAAGGAGAATGCTGAAACAACATATTCATGAACTAGCTATGAATTAGTTCATGCTTGGTCTTAGAACATTAGAAGAATGTTCTATCAAAGAAATGGAAATAATCAAAGTAATACAATCTGAAATAAAAAAATTCCTCAGTTAAACCCTAGTATACCTTAAAATGCATTAATGGGGGTGAACTGTTCTCTTTTCACAAAGAAGCTACTCAACAAACATATCTGCAGCACCTTCCACAAACTCAGCTAGAACAGCTTGTTGAGCGGTTGCTGATTTTAAGCTTTGCGGTGAACATTATTTTCAATTTTACTGAGGTAGGTTAACATTTTCTGGTTTAGCTTTCTGCACTGCACAGCCAGGCTCCATTTGTAGAAAGGGACATGAACTAAGGCATTTGGTGACACAAGAAGCTACAGAAGTTCACCATTAAAGGGCCTGCAACCTGAAAAATTATTATTATTTACTTCTTTTCATACTCACTTGCTTTAATTTGCAAGTGTATAAATGTAGATGTTTGGCAGATTTGTAGATAACATCAGTCAAGTTAAAGTAACTATCTTGGCAATATATCAATCAGGAACACATAATTACAATTGTGATAATATAACTGCTAGGTTCTTTCTAAAACAGCATTTATCCAGGGCAATATGTTCAGTCACAGGGGGTCATCTGAGTTCTAGCATCAGTGGAGAGGTTTGGTGGAACTGTTATAAACTTTTTTAGGCTACGGAGTGATACACGTCTCAGCTGCTGATAACTGATGAACACAGAGGGCTGTATGGAAACCCAGGGGAGGGATCTATCTTTTGATGCAATTTTTGTCCTAATGTCTTCATAAGTGGTAGTTAAATGGTCCCGTTCTTCCATGGTTCACTGCTGTTAGTAAAGGAGCTACAATTGCTTTTCTCCCAGAGCAACTTTTTTTTTTTCCTAAGGTGCTGTATGCATTCCATCATTTCACTGAGTCACTTATGCTTTTACTGCTGATTGTGAGATCCATTTGTCGAACAAAACAGAGTAGCTGAATTTTCTGCAGGTCATAGCTGTGGCAGTTTTTAATGAAGTCTTTTATTTAAGTTTCATGGCATCAAGATAGCTAAAAGGTCAAGAACAACAAGGAAGACCTGCATTTTACAGACATTTAAGGCCTTCCTAATTTTGCACAGCTGTTAATTTCAAAGGGCTATATCATTCTCCCTGAGGAGAGGAAATCATATAGGTCTTTTTCCTGTGAGTTATCACACATACAGTACTTGGCACAGTGTTGTAGCATTTTTGCATTGCAGTGGAAGAAAACTCTGATCACATACTTTTCAACCAAAATAAGATTCATTTAAATTCCCATATTATGAGGAGTAAGCAGGGAAGGAAGGAAGATCTCTGACCATGTTTGGCCGTACGGGATCCAGGGCCACTTCCAAAGTCCCATGGCTAAGGTCCCATGGTACCATGGGCACCTCACCAGCAGAACACCCAGGCGTGGCTGAGCTCCCTCCACCACCACCTGTTCCCAAAAAGGAAAGGAACATTGGGTGCACAGCCTTGTGAGGAGCCAGGAGGTCTCCCAGTAGGTCAAGTCTGGATGCGAGCTCTGTGATCCTCTACATGCCAGTAGCCTGGCAAATTAGTATAAACCAGAACGTCTCAAAGGGCTGGTGAGCCTTATTATAAGGGGTCCTTGGAAAGCGAAAGGTAAGTTAGAAGCTTTTTGTTCTTCCTAAGAGTGGGCAGTAGGCAAGTCACTGAACAAACTGCAGCAGATGTAGGGAGTGAAGTCAGACCTGGTTCTTGAGTCCATTGTGAGCTCAGCAATAGAGAAACTAAAATGCAGACCACTTTTTTATCATGTGTTGACTTCATATATTTCTTCAGATACTCTCTAGCAATAGCTCTGGCAAAGTAGATAAGATAATTTCTTCCTAGGTGAAGCTGACAGTTATCAAGCATTTTAAGAAATGTATTATTACTTCAGCAATTTAGTATAAGGGAAGGAAAGGAAGAAAAGAACAGTTAGTTGTACAGTTCCCTTTGATTACAGTGATAGTGGCTGTTCCCCTGATTCATCTAATCTCCTTTTCAAAATGACAAATGTGTATGTCCTCAGTCATGGGATCTGACCACCTGTCCTGGTTTCAGCTGGGATAGAATTATTTTTCTTCCTAGTAGCTGGTATAGTACTGTCTTTTGGATTTAGTGTGAGAATGATGTTGATAACACACTGATGTTTCAGTTCTTGCTAAGTAATGCTTACTCTAACTCAAGGACTTTTCAGTTTCCCATGCTTTGCCAAAGAGGAGGTGCACAAGAAGCTGAGAGAGACCATAGCCAGGACAGCTGACCTGAACTAGCCAAAGGGATATACCACACCATAGAAAGTCATGTTCAGTATAAAAAACAGGGGGAGTTGGCTGGGACGGGCCAATCACTGCTTGGTGGTGAGCAATTGTATTGAGCTTCACTTCTCTTTGTTGAGCTTTATTCCTCTCTCTCTCTTTGTTATGTC
>NW_009621781.1:0-498 GCF_000690535.1 Cariama cristata
ATGAAATGGTGGAGTTCAAGATTCTTAGGACAGCGAGGAAGGTGCACAGCAAGGTCACTACCCTGGGTTTCAGGAGAGCAGACCTTGACCTCTGCAGGGAGCTGCTTAGTGGAGTACCATGGTATAAAGGCCTGGAGGGAAGAGAGGCCCAAGAAAGCTGGTTAATATTCAAGGATCACCTCCTCCAAGCTCAGGAGCAATGCATCCCAACTAAGAGGAAGTCAGGCAAAACTGCAAGGAGACCTGCATAGATGAACAAGATGCTTCTGGACAAACTCAAACACAAAAAGGAAGCCTACAGAGAGTGGAAGCAAGGATAGGTAGCCTGGGAGGAATACAGAGAAATTGTCCAAGTAGCCAGGGATCAGGTTAGGAAAGCTAAAGCCCTGATAGAATTAAATCTGGCCAGGTACATCAAGGGCAACAAGAAAAGCTTCTATAAGTATGTTGGTGACAAAAGGAAGACTAGGGAAAATGTGGGCCCTCTCCAGCATGAAT
>NW_009621782.1:0-1535 GCF_000690535.1 Cariama cristata
ATTCCACATCAGCTTGCAGATTTTAGCTGCAACAGGTTTAAAGCAGACATTTATAACTCAGTCCTGGGGAAAAAAAATAAAATAAAATCAAGAGCCTGGATGACAGTGCATAAACCTGTGTATTCCTGCCTTGCTTAATTAGGGGAATTCTCTCTCCTAGGACATGTATCTGACTTCTATCCTTCTTTGAAAATGCACGTTTAAAGCAAGCTGGACAACCCTCAGGGCAACAGGAGACTCAACTTCTCTCTCAAAAAGCTGCCAAGTCCAGATTGTCACCAAACACCTTTTAAAGCCTCCACTTCCTAAATCCATGGCCATACAATTCTTTAAAATTTAATCCTATGCACCAGGCTAAAACCAGTCAGGTGTCAGTGTAACAACCAAAGAGAACAGTGAAGTGAGCGCACTGAACTTTAAGCATTACACTGGGTACACCTGATAGAGTAAGAAGATCTGTAGGTAGGTTGGTGTTCAGCTGACAAGAGGACAGCCTACAATTGGCTTCTTACTCATCACAAGCAAGCCTAGAGAAGACGAGATTCTCCTTCATTGTCAGGAGAGCGGGCTGTAGAACAGTAGCAATCCCAAGAGACCATCTCATCATGTTAGAAAATAAATTCAGCGTTGTGATTCAAATACAGGAATTCTTGGCAGTTAAAAGATGCCAAGAAGTATTTTCACATTGTACATGTTGCAATTTGTCTATGCACTTTAGACCTCCTGGAGTTCATAAAGACATCTACGTGTTCAAGCCTTCTGCTGAAGACATCTGATTGCTGGTTAACAGCAGGTTGTTTTATTGCATGACCTTGGTTGTCAATTTAATATTGATTTATGATAAAACGATCCATCGCTACATAACTTAGTCTACTTTGGCAAAGATGGCAGAGCAGAAAGCAATATAGTCATGAGCTTCTTATAGGATAAAATCAAAAGTGTATTGAAACGGCAAGTTCCTCATCTGTATTTTGAAAGGTAACTATTTTGTATCTGTACACGACGGTTGGAATAATTTAAAGAGTAGGAAATAACAAAATATTCAGACCCCTCTTATTTAAGCATTAAAAAAGTAGAAGGAAATGGATCAGCTGCTTCCTTTCTGATCTAGGCTGCTGGTCTGGTTTAGAGACAGTCATAAATTGAACATTATAACCAGGGACATAACAAGAAGCAGCTTGGATCATAAAAAAAGCTGTCTATATATGTCCAAGTTATTCTCAAAAAAAAAAAATCAGTTTTATTTGGATGTGTGCACAACCTGCTGCTCTTTCAATCTTCAGAGCACTGAAAACATGACATTTCCCCAAAAAATCCAGTTGAGTCTGTCCTGAGAAATAGAAACACTCATATATAAATGGGATGATACTGTCTGTGAGTGAGTTTCTTCCTGCAAGTTGGGCAGGAGTTGGCATTCCTAAGGGAATCACGGAGGCACTGACTGCAGAAGACATGGCCGCATTTGGTTGACACAATCAGTCGTCCACTTTGCACAATCTGGAAGAAAAGAAGCCACAAGAGATATTTGGAGTAAA
>NW_009621783.1:0-19630 GCF_000690535.1 Cariama cristata
AGGGTCCGTTTTCCCCCGTGCTGCTGGGTTTCTGGGTGAAGAGGGGTGTGTGGAGTCTCACTTTTGTTCTTGTCATGAAGGCCTTAACCTTGAGCAAGAAATTAAGCTGTGAGTCCAGCCTAGCTAAGCGGGGCCGCAGAGACAGCCCATGCTGTCTCGGGTTACAAGGGAAGCAAAAGAGTAACAGGTGAAAAAGGGCAACAGACAAGCGAGTCTGTTTGGGGAGTGAGACACCCACCCAAAGCCACCCACCAGGAGTTCAGGTCACTTGGTCACCCCCAGTGAGACACAACTGCGCTGCCAGTGCCGAGCTTAACGCAGCAGAGTTTAATAACAGCTACAAGGCGCTAAGGGGGAGAGCTAATGATACTGGCGTGGGAAAATTTAAATGTTTGTGATGCTCCTGTTCTCACAACACTTGGACTTTTCAACCGAGACGTTTGGCACCGGAGTAGCTGGTAGCTAATATTACCTTTTTAATGCAGCACTGCAGAATTGCCCTCTCTGAGAGCTTAACGCAGCAGAGTTTAATAACAGCTACAAGGCGCTAAGGGGGAGAGCTAATGATACTGGCGTGGGAAAATTTAAATGTTTGTGCTGCTCCTGTTCTCACAACACTTGGACTTTTCAACCGAGACGTTTGGCACCGGAGTAGCTGGTAGCTAATATTACCTTTTTAATGCAGCACTGCAGAATTGCCCTCTCTGAGACAGGGGGAGCAAATCGCATCGACTTTAAAATTACCAGTTGAGATCCTCAGGTGCACTTTCAAAACCTTGACAGCTTTTGTCTGTCTTCTCAGACCAAGGCAGGCAATAATAAAAAAAGTTCTAACTCATTTGGTATTTAAGATGCTTAGCCACATCATCGGGCTAGAAGCTTCGATTTCTTAAAGTTTTATTTCTGTTTTACTGAACCGTATTCCTACATTTCATGCAGGAATAAACAGAGAAATTTTTTGCCCTTGTTGCCATCCCGCTTCCCACTTGCTCCACCCATCCCAAACTCCAGGCTGGCTGCTGCAATTAGAACAGAAATCCCAGAGCAGTGTTTTAATTGGCCACAGAGTTACGTGGCACGTTTCAATCTCCTGTGATAATACAGAGAACATAATGAGTAACCTTGATGATTTTTCTTTTTTAAGATGAGTACATACAGTTTTAATTTTATTGCACAAAGAAAACACCTGAAGTGATTTTATAATGAGGATAATGCTTTTTCACAATAGCCAAGTGAGTGATGGTAAAATTAAAACACTTAAATGTTGTTTTTTGGATAGATTTTAAATACTGTGTCATGTTAGATAATGTTTCATTAGTAAGAACTGATGTGACTGTAATTTGGCCAAAGAAAGGTGGCAGAGTTGTTCCAGGAGCAAAATCTACCATTACATAAAATGAAATGCACTATTTTTAAGAGGAATATTTAGTAAAAAGAAGAGGTAACAAAACACAGAATTCCAGGCTGGCAAATGGGGGGAAAAAGGATGGGAGGAGTATTCAAATAGGGGAGGTAAAGCTCAAATTGTAACCAAAGGTGTTTAAATAAACACATTAGAGATCTACAAAAATAGAAGACAACTAGCGAGGCCAACACTAGGAGGGTAAAGAAAAAAAAGGTTTAATCAAAGTAGTGAAGAACTAAAGGGCAGGATTGTGACTGTGCTTGGAAAAATTGGGTGCCTCATGGGGGGGCATCTCAACTGGACCCAATTTTCAGCTGGCTGGTGCTTTGTCCTTGCCAAAACCCATCTTCAAGAGAGTTCAGGCTAGGTTCACTGAAACACAGGGACCTAACATTGCTGATGAGGTATGGAAAACTTGCCTTAACTTGGTTTTGTGCTGTTGAAGACGGAAAAGGAGGAAAAATAAGCAAATGGAATTGCAGTGAATGGGGCTGTGGAAGAGGCAGCAGCCCCAGGGTAAGCAGGGAGCCCTGAGCTGGAGAAGGAGCACACAGGTTATCAGTGGATAGGTTGGGGATCAAGTCATTGCGCCATGAAGAAGGAGGCTCTGAGAACTGGCCCAGTCTGACCTGCCTTGCCTCCCTCCTCGAGGACAACCACCCTCCACTGAGCAATGGCCAAGACCCTGCCTAACACCCAAGATGCTTCTCCATCAGCAGCAGCTTGCAGCATTGCCAAATGGCATGTCGCACAATTCCCCTGTACAGTATACCTGGTTAAACGCTAGCTGTCTATCTGAGGATCACATCAGAGATGGTGGGGCTTTTTAAACAGCTCATTGCACGTTTTCTGCTCTTGATCAGCAGCGTGGAGTAGGTTTCTTGACTAGGGGCAAACCTACTTGGCTAACAACTCCAAAATACACAAGGAAAATACCATCCTAAAGTTTCCTTACTTGCATTTAACAGAAAAAGGAGCTGATGAGGTGTTTTGTAGACTCTACACAGGTAAATACAGAAAGATGAAAGCAATAACACCACCCCGTAGATAGGTATCCCTCCACCCTCCTTGCAAACAGCTACTCACCTAGGACATGGTCTTTTCCAAGGCTCCCTGCAGAGGGAATTAAGTAAGCAGGGTCAGGGAAGGATAGCAGGGAGAAGGGGAGCTTTATGCATGGGGCTATTCCTGCTTCTCTAATTGCTGGCTGTCCCGCATCTGTGAGCATCCTGGAGCTAGCAAAGGGCACAGCAGTGCTCAGAGGCTGCAAGCTGAAGGCAATTAGGTGCCAGGTGCATACAAATCAGGTTTTGCTGGCTTTCAGGACACTTTGCAATCTGATCACACTCCTAGCTTCCCCCACACACACCCCGAAATAGAGAGCTAAGAAGCTCCTTTTTGTAACAACCCCCCCCAGACTTTCATGTGCTCCTATGGGCTCAGAAGCTGTGAACTCTCATAAAACAAATCACCAGGTGATCGTTGGTCACAAGTAATGGCAATGCTGCCATTTTAAGCAGCTATGTCTTCTCTGTTCATAGCCTAAATCCCATTCGTTTCAAGCCGTAGCGTGATACCTAGCAGTGAACTGGGGTGGCAGGCTGGTTTCCTGGGAGACACCGACCTTCATCCCATGATTTGTGTAACCAGAAGAACGCTAAGCCTGGCTCAGCTCCCACCGCATCCCTGCACGGTATTTTCACTAACTCCAGCAGCAGGTATATCAGCTCTGGAGGAACAGCACGTTTATGAATCCTCATTGCAAGGATAGTAGAAAACACCTTTTTACTTCACCTGTGAGCAGTGAATGTGTCAGAGAGGAGGCACAAGACAGCTGAAGGAGAAGCAGTCCTTTTTGGTTTGCAGCCAGCCAACGATATCTAACAGGAACTACCAACATGTTTGTAGCTTTCTATCCTAACCTTTAAGGCAGGGAAAAGCTGAAAGTGCCACCAATACTCTCAAAATAAATCCAGAGGAAACCACTATCTGGATAGTCCTCGTATCTGGTGTTTTCTCAGTATGCTTAGTAAAAGACAACACATCTTACTATAGGTAGGGCCCAGCATAGGGCCCAGCATTTGAGATAAGCATGTGACAGAAAGTCCATCTTTTATATTTAGATTTATAAAATATGCTAAGCAAAGACTTTTCAGGGAAAAAAGAATGAGGGAAGCTGCAGAGAGGAGCCATTGGCATCACCCTCGCGCTGCGCCGAGGACAGGAACAACGCATTAGCTAACCCCGCCGCATAACGTTTTGAAGAAATACAAATTGTTCTCCTGATAAACCTGCATTTTCCCATGCACGGCTGGCTTTGAAGGAATCCTACCCCTATCAGTTGGTTACTCAGCAGCTTCTCAAGAACCCAAACCAGTATTAGTCCATAAAACAACTTCTCATGCTCTTTTTCTGATGACAACAGCTTAGAAGGGGAGGGACTGGACACTTCTATTTTAAGTTATGGTTCAGTAGGCAGATAATTCTTCTAAATATGTGAAAGGACATTAACCAACACACAAATGAGAAAATCTTATGGATAGCTTATTCTCCAGTTAGAAACTGTAGGGTTTTGTTGTATTCCCCCCCCCCCCCTAAATATAAGCCATTGTCTACTGCAGAGGTGATGGCCAACGGTCTGACCCCTCCTGGCAATTACTGTTTTTCTATAGAGAGGTTTTGGAGGCTGGAGCCTGATCCATTCACCATGGGCTGCTGGGTTTTACACTGTATTAAATGTTCTCTTTTGCAGAGCTCTTACTTACACAAGTTTCACTGGCACAGTGTTGAAACTGTTACCCTAAAATTCAGACTAAAAACAGTTTCCAGGAATCATCTCTTCAAGTAATTTGACTGCGAGAACAATCTGGTATAGCTCTCTTCGCTGGTGCTCCCCTACAGAACACAGAGCCAAACTCAGGTCGATGTAAGCCATCCCGCCCCACGCTGCATTTCAGACCTGTCCAGAGGGTTTATCTCACAGTGCACACGATGCATGTCTGCTCGCTTCATAAAACTCCTTTCCATTCCTGGAATCGTGAAACAAACTCCATCCTTTCCTGGAATACCTGTATTGGCAGGCTTATCCAACAACTTTAAATAAGCACCTTCATTTTGGTTACTAGGCAACTTACTCCTCCACAACAGAGCAAATCCCCTCCCTTTTTCAGTTGTTTTTCTTCTTTAGGTGTATGGGTTACCTTGTCGTAACTTGTTGGTTACGACAACTAGCCACAACCAGAGCAAAACTGTCATTCTCAATTTTTTCGGTATATTAATTGAAGCCAGGCTTTTGACCAATATTTCGGACAGAACAAGCACTTTGCAGCCTCTGCAGGCCAAGGGCAGGAGGATGCAGGGAGCGGGCAGTGGGAGGAGACTGCGGCTACTGCCAGTAACATCTCTCCCAAACTCTGTCTGATACTGCACTGGTAAACATAGCTATATTAAATACAAAAATCTAAGTTTAAACAACATGAAGGCTTCTACAATTCAGAACATGTATTATTCTTAATGTATACTTTGCAGGTTTGGCTGCATCCTTTCTAAAGCAATTGGAGACATTTGTTCTGTGCATCTCACTTTCTGCTCATTTGTCTCCTTGCCTGGGTCGTACAGATCCAGAATGCTGTGGCCTGTATTTCGACTTCGACCCTAAAGAGTGATTTTAAAGTGAATGCCCTGCCTTGGCTCCTTTTCCACACCAGCCAGCGGCTGTTTTCAGACGTGTTGTAATTGTGGCCCCGCTTACGGTGCGACAGGTTGGTCTCAAACTCTGTACCAAGCCTCCTGGATTTCTTTTGGTCTGACAGCAAGAAAATTCTGCAAGAGGATTTCTGCGAGCTTGAGATGAAAAGAAAGAATAAAATCATTTACAATCTCTGCCAGTGATTTTGATACAAAATTCAGCGCCTTACTCTGCTTGCCCTCCCCCCTTTCCTGGAGAGCTGGATGGTTTGGCGGGATGGGCGCCTGGATGTGCAGCAGGAAGAGGTCCGGGCGATTGAGCAGGGACTGTTGGGGCATGCAGCATGCAGGGAAGGCCAGGGCTTGTGTCACGAGCAGGTTAGCTGGGTAATCCTGGTATTATGATGGGCCTCAGAGTTGTTAATGTTGGGATTATGGGCTCACATACCGCTGGGAGATGCCATGCATGAGCACTCGGACTGGTATGATGTGGAGACCACTCAACGCCTAACGAAGAAAAAAACAAACCCAAAGGATGCACCAGACTGTTTACAAATGATGTCACCCCAGCTCCTGTTTTTCCCCTCTAGCTTATAAGGCTGTGTTATACAGTGTCAACACCAACAATACCCATAGCCCGACAGCAGAAGCGCACACAGTCGTAAAGAGTTCGTTATTAGTTACCAGACATTTCCTCCCCCTGCCTTCCTTTCCCCCCCTACGTTTGCTGCTCATTTTCTTATCCAGCCTGGCCTGTATCTGGCAAATGGCATCTCCTTTGGTGGGACACCTTCTCGGAGTGAACCCAGACGTGTTTGCCCAGTCACACAGATGTCAGACTTTAGGAGAGCATCCATAGTGATGCAATAATATAATAATAAAATATAATAATGATTACAAGCCCAATCCAAACCTCCCTTGATGCGAGGGTTGCTGTTTGAAGTCTGACAGCACTTACCAATGCCAACAATCTGCATGAGGCGATGTGTAATTAAAGAGTAAGAGGGTGCTGGCTGCAGCTGTGGAGGTGACAAGGCTGACGCAGTTCAGGCTGTTGGTTTTCTTTGCCCAAACCTAGAAACAGGACTTTGGAGAAACTATCAAGTTTTACAGCATTCTCTGATGGTTCTGCAGAAGCATCCTTCATTAACCGCCACAAAAACGTCACCTATAGCTCCCCTCTTACAGATTAGCGTTGCATACAGGTTCTGATAGCATCTGTCTGGGCTTTGAGGGACCTAAGCATGTTGTCTGGCATACTGCTAGCGTTGGCTAGAGAGCAATGGAAAGTGGTGGAAACTGGAGATCGGACCCTAGCCTGGAGCGCAGCTGGAAACGGTGCCAGTGGCATTTCTGTGCAATTTTACGGACTACAGATGCAGTTTTGCTGCAGACGTTGACTGCAGTAAAACACACACAAATTGTGTATTACCAATATTGTTGGATTTAAAAGTTTCCTGGAGAAGCAATGCAAGTTTGCAAATCCGGAAAGAATATTGTTGGGACTTGTTGAAGTGCTCAATATAAATTGTAACACGCAAGCCATTAAAACAAAGATATTTGGCATTCGCAGTCACACATATGGGCCTTTCAAAACCATTCTTCTGGTTTGGCAGCTCCTACGGTACTTGAATGATGCACAACCTCCTTTTATATGTTCCTGTAAGATGCTTCTGCAAAGTTGGCATTTTTTAAAAAAAAACCTGGGGAGAAGAAATCTGATTAAGAAACACAGAGCTGGTCTAAGGGAAACTTTAGAAACCAACTCTATTTGCATGATGACTTTTGCAAATCCTAGCTGATATCTGTGCTTTGTGTTCGGTTTTTCATTTGGCTGCTTCTAGATGCGCAAATCTGGAAGCAGACTTGCTCAGAGCAGCCCTGAGCCAGGCTTTGCAAACGAAACGTCAGGGCTGTCCGAGGCCGGGGACACTTTCTGTGCTGATAAGCAACTCCTCTGAGTGACCAAACTGATCCATCTCCCGCTCTGACAGTGCCATTGTCTAACCTGACTGTTGAGCGAGGCTTTAAGGCTAAGCAGAGGATAAAACCCTACAATTGACCATGTCCAATGACTGCCTCCATCATGTGACATTTCCTCCACGTACATAAAGGCATAATTGACACTTTGGACCTTGCAGATGTTTTGCAATTCATTTGGTTCCCACAAAGATACCAGAAAGTAAGTCTCGTGAACTGGCAATACTGTGTTTTCTTCTGAACACGTTCTTATCTCTAAAACGTATTTAGATGCAAATTGCATCGTGTCTCACGGCCCCACTTGTTTTGTTTTGCTCTTTCCTCCAAACAGACTGTGCCATTATTTTTTTTTAAGTACAAAAATATTCAGATGTTCCTGAAAAAACTGAGTGCATTTGACTTCTTAGCAAGTGATTTGCTTCACACATGAACGGCAGTATATTCTTCTGCCCTCTGCTCATGGCACTCTGCTTTATGCTTCCTAATTCAATTTGCCTTTCTGACTCTTCAGTGATCCTTTCCAAAGAGAAACCTCTTGGCTAAGAAGCCATTTGCTGTCCTCTCACCAGAAGCAGATCCTATGAACAACTGGTTGGGTTCATCTGGGTCTCGGAGGTCTGGACAAAGGCATAGGAGCGTGCTCAGGTGTGACCCTCACACAGCACAGAGATGGCTTAGGACAGACCCAGCAAAATGATCGCCTCATCGTGTAATTGAGCAAAGCTTTATCCTCTGTGGCTTGTCCTTCCTCTCTGGAAAATGGGAAAGATGGTAATTCCCTCCTGATTCAGTTAAGATTTTTCCTATAGGATCACAGACACAGACCCCTTATGCTCAGCCTTACAAGCACAACTCTTTTTGCCCTTATTTACTCCTAATTAGCTGCCCTGGAGCACGAAGGCAGGGATATTGCTAGATGCAGTGTCTGCCTGGTTTACCTTCCTCACTCTGGATTGATCAGAGGCAAGAAAATGGCAGCCTCTTTTTTTCCACAAGAGAAATAAAAATAGCTCCTTTGGACAAACCCTTCTGGGCTGAGTCTGCAGGTGATTATTTCTTCTGGAAATGAAGTGAGTTCTGTGATGTCTTTCCATACTGCCTGTATCACTTGTGCCTCTGCCTGTATGGCTTCACATTTCTCTAAATAATGAGCCACAATTACATATATATATATATGTAACAAAATCTTTCTTTCTCTGGTGATGGATACTACATGCATACACATGCATCCATATACATGTACTCTCCTCACTTTCTCAGATGATGAAGCCTACGGCAATCTGACTGACACTTGTTAAAACAGCTTGGATCAGCACAGGACAGAGAACTCCCCATAACATTTTACAGGAAAGAAAGCAGGGCCAGTCTTGCCCATTAGGCAGCACTACGCTCTGGCCAGTGGAAATAAAAAGGAAAACACAGATCCCACTTTATTTTTCTTTAAAAAGGCGTAGGGAGACCCGTCCTTATTCAGGAGTCCAACTCTGTGTCTTATTATCCTGCATCTTTTCCTTTCCCAAGTATTTTAAAAATAATTTCAAATACCCTTGGTGCTGTTAAGTCCATTAAGTACGGACTGACAGCCACCGTAGCTGAAGTCCTCTGGTCGCTGCCGGCAGATAACCTGGGCAGCTGGCATGCCCAGAGATACAACAGTATCTCCTTTTCTACCCACCCCTCCCTTTCCTCTGCCCCCACAATGCACACGAAGAGTGCTTCAGGATCCCAAAGCCTTAGCACTGAATTGTGCAAAAGCCTACAGTCACCAAGGCAAACCTGAGGGATTCTGCTGCAACAAGGCACTGAGGCAATTTTATCGTTTTCAAACAAGCTTCTAAAATACCAAGGTATAAAGTCAGAAGGATGACTAAAGATGGAAGGTAGAGCATAGAAGGAATGGCTAAAAACCTGAAATTTTCTGAGTCAGTTAGTGTGTTTACCCTAGTCTTTACTCACACACCAGGCTTACTGTAATCTCGCTAAGGCAGGATCATTTCCTACACTAGAAGGCTTTTTAATTTGTCTGTGGAAAGCCTGATAACAATCAAAGATACTGGTGAACAAATTCAGACCAGAACAAGAAAAGCTGTCCATTTTGATAGCAGGGGGATTAAGGCTGTGACAAACCTCAGGGAAAGAAGTGGATCTTGGTGTCTTCATGTCAAGACTGAATGACTTTTTGTAAGGTAATGCCTAAGTTAGACAAATTGCTGGGCTCAGCAAGGAGTAACTGGGTGAGATCTATGGCCTGTGTTGTACAGAAGTTCAGACTAGATGGTCTAATGGGCTCTTCTGTCTTAAAAACCTATGAAATACTGGAGCAGTGGAGATGTCCTGAGTTACGTGGACCGGTTCCCTGCCTTTGCAGGCAATCATAGCCTATGATCTCTTTTACAAATTAATCAAGTGGCATCTTAAAGCTGGGAGTTTTGGCCCCCCATAGTTACACTGGCGTGCAGTTGCAGAAAGCTCATTCTCTGATGTTTAGAAACCTTCAGGAATATATTCGTGGGCAACTCACGTGTTTGTTCTTGTGGTAACATTGTCCTTTGTGACCATGTGAAACGGCACTTCTCCTTCCTGTACGTATTTGTGGAGCACAACCGTCGCCTTTTGCTTTGCTAGGTTAGACAGAGAAACTCCTAATACAGGCGCTCAGTTCCTCGGACCACCATCGTTACCCTTCTCCTGCTCCGTGCCACTTTCAGGAAAGACTCATCCAGCTCAAGTAACCAGCCGACTACACAGCCCTCCAGCTGAAGGCTCAGAACCTTGTGCAGCTCCCACAGTTTCTAAAGAAATACCTCACCTGGTATTATTCTGAGACCAAGAGTACCTTTTGCAGGAGGGGACTGCCTGCTCTGGTTCACTTTCAGTTGTTCTCATGCTCTGAAGCTGAAGAGATGCTGAGGGAGCTCAGGGCTGCAGCCCCTCGTCGCTCAGGTTGGAAGAGGGGAGGTAGGGAGGGCTGTGAGATGGGGAGAAGGGCTGCACGACTGAGACCCAGTTTCCAGTCTATGTGATACCAATGTATGGACCTTCCTTGCACACTCACAAACACCACAAGTCCAGGTGCTTTGCCTGTACCTTCCCAGCTGGCCCCGCTCTGTTGGCCAGGACGGAGGGCTTCGCACCTACACAGATAACGCAGAGGCTCTGGTGGAGCAAACTGCTGATAACTTTCAATAGTTAGACAGAAAAATAGGAACTCCGTCCAAATCGATAACAAAGTGAGGATATTTCCTTCCCCTCCTCCTCGCTATTGAAAGCTGCCAAGCAAAACACAGCCTTGCCCACCATCAGCTCTGTCTTCTCTTGCATATGCGCTCTAGCGTGGTCTCTACTTTTATGATCACGTGTCATCTCAAGGATGTGATGAAGTAAATACACTTACTGCCACGGCATATCTAATGAACAGGTCACGGGCAAAACACGCTGCAACTCAAAACTGAATTTCATTAGAATATTTAAAGCCAGTCTTTTGGCTCAGGGTTCCATCTCATCATCATTTTCTGCCATTAGCTCTGAGGTCTATGACACAAAGGTGGTTTCATGTTGGGAAAACCCTGAAGTTTTTTCCCACTTTTCCTCATAGTAGATCTGAAACATTTTAGGCAAATCTTTTTAAAAATTGTCTTTAGGTCATGTATCTATATTTTACAAGTATTACTTTGAAAGTAAAATCTCCAGAAAGTTATAAATGAGTGAAAATAATGAATCAGACTTGACATTATAGCAAACTTACCATGATATCAATAGATATATATTTTGTTATGATTATTAGATACATAGATACAGAACCTCTCTTTACTGTTATTGCTAGTTCTCTAATACTTGACCTTAACCTGAGATACAATGCAATATTATAAAGTTACTCATACCTTGATGGAGGCCTGCAGTTCACCACATTTGTGCTTAGACATCACTGGTATTTCCTTAGTTGTGTGTTTTTAATATTTATGTAAACCTCATGCTTGACTTTTTAATTTCTTAAACAAGTATTTTCAACTCCATTGCATGAACAGTCTACTCCATGTAGATATAAGAAGAATTTTGGGAGATTTTGGCTGGCTGAGGCAATTACAGATATCTGAGGCAGGTAACGCTGCTAACGTAATTGTTCTGCAACAGAGTAAAGGATTCGGTGGAACATATGTCTTTATTGGTGGAGAAAACTTCTATCTACTACTTCTGTTTGCTGATTAAACTTGCTGACTTAGGTTGCTAAAACTGAATTTCAGAGTACTGTGCATAGTCCCTGTGCTTGATCATGGTTATAGACCAGACCTTGGCTCTTTAAATAAGTGGAGAATATCAGCCCTCAAAACACAAAGTCACTTCAGAAGAAACCCCTTAGAAATCCAAAAGGGAGGCAAAACCAAATTTTTTTTTTTTTTTCCAAATGGATCCCAGCAAGGAAAAAATCCAGAGACCTCCACTCAATGAGCGGACCTCCTTCTTCAAGAGCTGACTTATCTATGGAGGCTTTAAGCTTTTTTTTTTTTTTGGTCTCGATTAAAAGATGTGAGCACTCAAGAAAACTGAAGCAGACAAATAAATAAAGTCACCTCAGTGCTTCACGGATACCCTGGCTTTTGCAAAGGCTTGTCCAACCTCAATCTAAATAATTCCAACCATCGTTGTCAGGCAGCAGTGCAGTCCTCCTCAATAGGCACTTGCCTTATCACTCTACAGCAGATGCTTCAGCCAACCATTGGATATTGAAAACATAAATAATGAAACAAAATTTGGAGACAATGGTTTCTGGGCCGAGGACAAAATACTGATGGATATTGTCAGTCTCGGAGTAACCAAGCAGCAAAAGCTCAAGTGACAACAATAGGGAGGAGAAGAATAGGGACAAGTGAGGAGCCCTGAATCTCAATAAGGCCTGGAGCTGCACATGCTGCTGTTACCCTAGAAACTAACCTCTCCCCTGAAGAGGTTTGCTGGGGCATTGTCCAGGGGACACAAGATGTGTCATACACCAGATGGTCGTGTGCTGTATAACTCAGTTATCTGAGCGGCTGAGTGGAGGAATGCACGCTGCAGAGCGCGCCGGAGGGCCGCCCAGGGCACCATCTGTTCTTTCAGACCCAAGGCACTGCTTTGGCTTTGGCTTTTTCTTTTTTTTTTTTTTTTTCCTTCCAAGAAAGGAGGGGAAAACAAAATTAAAATGATTCACCATTCAGCAGGGGAAAAAAAAAAAAAAGCTTAATACAGTTGCCATATCTAGCTTACATTTAGCTAATTTTATCCCTGGGTTTTATGTCAGGTGAATTGCTTTTTTA
This sequence comes from Cariama cristata, assembly GCF_000690535.1. Lineage (NCBI taxonomy): Eukaryota > Metazoa > Chordata > Aves > Cariamiformes > Cariamidae > Cariama > Cariama cristata. Next base: position 12,364 of record NW_009621783.1, read on the forward strand.
CGCCTGGGAGAGCAGCAATTATTTCTCTCTCAGGAGTCTATCATTTATAAATAAAACCCCTTTGAGACCTCATCGGTCATTTACCATCTGAAAACCCCCAAATGCTTTTAGCCGTATGTTCTCCAAAGTCTCCTCTCTCCTTCCCGAAGCTCCCTGTGAAGGTTTCGGCCATGCGGGGGAAAGAGCTTTTTTCTTTTCCAGGAATTGTTTTCCCCTTTGGCTGGGAAGGGGGGAAGGAGGAAAACAAAAAATCAGAGTCGAAGCGGCGGTCTGAAGGACTGGCGTAGGAAGGAAATGTTAATCACAGGCTGTGTGATGCCAAGGAGCAGTGACTAACGTGCCTGCGAGGTGCAGGCACCAGGAAACACCCCGGGGGCCCGTTCCAAGTGCTACGGGAGCCGCCGAAAGCCTCGCTGCCTTCCGCCAGCTTTGGATTGAGCCCCAAATCAACTTGTGGGAGTGGGAGAACCGGATGGAAATTAAGGTTCAGGACACTTCAGGGTACTTGAAAGGTGTATTAAGGTTTAGCACTTGGGTGCAAGAAGATCAAGACAGGGTAGTAAAAGCGATGCTCAGGTTGCAAGAAACAGGGACTGAAACGTGTGCGCCTGGGGCTGTACTTTTTGCTTAATGACAGAACCCGTCTTCTGGTGCACCTTTCTGCTCCCCTGCTTCTGGTTTCCATCCCGTGGCTGCTGAGGATCCCCTCACCTTGCAACACAGGAGAGAAAATAAATGGAAAATAAAATGCTTGATTGCCAGCTGAAATAACAGAGGAACATTTGCAACCATTTAAGCAAATGCATTATTTAAAATCCGCTCTATAATGGCTGCAAGTGAGCACATGTTGCGCTGGCGGTGAGTCCACGGCTCCTGCAGCACAGGCAGAGGAGGGTTTCAGCGGGGTGAGCACATCTTCTGTCATTCACATTTTAAAAGACAAACTATGATTAGAAAGATGTTGCGGCTTGCAGAAAACTCCCTCATGGAGTTGCAATCAGTCTTCATGTGGGTAACTCTTACTTGATGGTTCCCAAAAGTGATCCAAAGGGCACGCATCCCTCTGCCCATCGAACCCACATCCAGCATTTCCATTAACACTTAGAAGGAAATCCCTAGGAAAATCAAGGAAAAGGGATGGAATCAAAGCAGAAGATTTACATGCAGAATAAGGGCCAAGGACACAAAAGGAGTAAAATCTGAACCACATTTACATTTAGGTTCCATTTATAGACAGCTCAGTTAATAACCCCATTAGGCAATCATTAGGCCTAACAAATTATTAGGCAATGCTTAAACAACAGTTACAGATGATAGCATCTCACAAGCTGCTTGTAATCCTAATACTTCATATGTGCTTATCGTTCTTACAGCACTGGTAGTGCTTGTAACAACTCTATCTAACATACTAATCTTTACAAATTAATGATCAATATGCTCCTAAGGATATAACATACAGCAGAACTGAAAATGGAATTTATTTTCCTCCTTGGCTTTTTATTTGTTATTTCCCTGTAAGATTGCCAGCACAGAAGGCAGCAGCAATGCATTTCAGCACAGCTGGCTTTAAAGGTTGTGTGAAACACACAGGCACTGGGGGCTCGGAGCGCAACGCTCCCAGACTTGGGAAATTATGGCAAGAAAATCTCTAAAGATTCGTCTGCTCACCCCCACTGGGGATTTGCCCCTCTCTGATCCCAGAGAGCTCGCTGAAGGCTGCCTAGTCCTCTTTCTGCATCTGGCCCAGTGACTGACCACCAACTCGACGGGGTCGTGGAAGCTTTATTTTCTTTGTTCCACGGGTGTCTGCCATGGAAAGCCAAGCTTGGATTAACCGAGCCTAAATCCCTGGGCAGCTCGCCAGAGCAATGCTAGCTCTGAAGCAAATACAGCTCCAAGATGGTTTCAAGACTGGCTTTATAGATCAGCTTTTCTTAGGTGTAAATCCACAGGCAGAGAGCGTAATGCCTCACGCCAGGCCCCCAGGAAGCAGTTGCCAGCCCATGCTGGAGCGATGTAGACTTGGGCAAATGCTGATTCTTTTGGGCCAGCCCTTCCCGGCAGCGCTCCCTCTCCGGTGATGTAGACATCTTTTCACGGGACATCATGCCGTATTACAGTAACATGCATGGACGTGTTTCATAATACGCCTATCCGGCACCTGCGTTTTCTTTGTTGCGGCGCCAAACATTTTGTCGTATTAGCTTTTAGGTCACTGTCATTGGGAGCAATACAAGAAAAATGCTATTTCCCAGCATCTGTCAATAGCTGATCCAAAGGCAAGGTGCACCTAGCCTTGCAGGAGACACCAGCTCCCAGCAACATGTCTTCTGCAAGTCTCCTCCTCACTCCAGGAGTTAGAGGTTGTCTTCTGCTCCAAAGTGAGGGGTCATATCTCTTACAGATCTCTGGGTTTGAGGGGTGAGAGAGGACTTTTAGCCTAGTTCCTGCGGAAACAAGGTTAATGCACTCACACTGTGTTTTGCCTCCTCCTAATAACTTTTGAACCCACCAGCCTTGTTCAACTTGATCCGACAGAAGGGTAGAGGTCTACAAAATAATTAAATTCTTGTAAGTTTTATGAAAATAGGCATTGAGGTAGAAGAGAGAGGGGCACAGTATCGACGTCCTTGCCGAGGAAAGGCTGAGGCCAAATGCACATCTCTTCGGGCACCAGGAGAACGAGACAGAAAACAAACCTGCTCTATATCGCAACCGCAAAAAACAAAGCTTCAGCTGAAATTTGCACTTCTTAGACATCAAAGTCAGCCCATGGACAAGACAGAAAAAAGCCAGCGTTTATAGAATTACTTGTTGTTTTCAATTTGAACTCAACAACTTTTGGTTATTGCATGGGATTGAATCCTTCTTGGGATGCAGCTAAGTATCACCTCCGCATCGCACTGGGGTAACAACTCGCTGCCTTTCACGCACCTTCATTACAGCTGCCGCTGCTCAGGGAGCCCAGGATGCAAAACATTACACAAGCTATTTTAAATGAAATTGGAGGGCATTTAAAAAGCCTTTGCTCTGCATGCAGAAACATTGCATTGCGTGTGTTCGAGTGTGGTAGGTAAGGAAATTCATATCACTGAAGTGGAAAGAAATATCTCTAATTGGTGTGGCTTGAAAACGCGAGTGGCACACGAGAATATTATAAAGCAATGATTCGGAAACAGAAATGGGAAACAGAAACTTGTGAATTCCCATGGTGCTGTGACCACGAGGAAAGCAACGCTGCATACACAACTGAGCCCTCCTTCCACTGAAAGACTGTGGAAAGGCATCTTTACTACATGTTTTGAACTTGCAAAGGCTTACATGGACCCGCATGGACTGAGTAGTCCCACTGCAGGCAACAGCCCAACTCCTGTGCATAAATGAAGCACACAAGCACATTTCATAGGAGCAGGACATAAATGAGAGTTGCATCAGACCTTTAATCTTTTTCCTTTTCTTCTCAATGCCCCTCCTCTTCCCAAATCACCACCCCATCAGTAAAATGAGAAGAGTAATACCCATCTCAGCAGGGTACACGAGGATTAGCTTAAAACTATTTTTACCTTTTCTCCTTTGAACTCCCAGAAAAGAAAATCTTCCCGTATTTTACTTTTTTATATTTCAAAAAGCAATTTGTTTCTTGCCCAGAAGAAAACTCCCAGTTCAGTGCCCTGGAATATTTCCACTTTCCTCAGAACTGATGGGTAATAAATCAATCCTGAGGTGTCTGCTAGCAACAACAGCCCTTAACTTGCTGCAGTAAAATGACTATTTAATTCCTTGACGTCCAAAGATTTCTGCCTGAGCTAGTATTTGAGCATAGTGCTGGCCCATTGCATTATTTGAAATGAACCTGCTTTAAAATACAAGAGTGAAAATGAGTGATGGCTGGACTTCTGGTCTTCTTTTGTAAGATACTATGTCAAAGGGGATCTAAAACCCAACAGCCTCTAATTGTCACTTTGGCAGCAGGCGCTTCCAACTCTGAAACTCCTTGGGCTCAGAATAATAAAGGCTTTGCCTACAGCAGGGCTCCCGGTGGGCTGAGCGGAGGAGAGGGGGCAACAGATGTGGCCAAACAGGTGAAATGACTCGCCCTGAGGTCACACATTAGATGAATGCCGATACCAGGCACAGTGCATCTGTCTCTTGAATCCCAACACAGCCCCCTAACCAGGAGCCAGTGCTCTTTGCTCATCTAAACCTCCTCCCTTGCACACGTTCCCCCCGCTTGCCTCCCATTAATCTTTCTTTTTGCAAACTTGCACGGTCACCTGCCTCTGCTCTGGACTGAGACAGGGAGAGCTTTCATCACCACCTTCAGCTGGGCAGCCCCACGTTTCTCCTCCTCTTCTATTCACTGGCTTCCTACCTTCCAGATCTGGCATAGCACCCAGACCCCGCTAGGCTGGGGAAGCTGAGCCAGCTCACATTTTTTTAGATGCCTTTTTTTTAGCTGACCTTTATTTTTTCAGGCAGGGATGGAGCTCCAGGCCTAGCTTATGCCAGTCTTGAACGGCAAACTGCTATTGAGCTGCCCTAAGAAAGAGACTCCTTTCTGCAGCCTCAGATGCCTTTATTTTAACACTGTTTACAAAAAACGGGTAGAAAATTATAAAGTCAAGGCTTTGCCTGCCTTACAGTTTCCTTTGCTCTCCTTCAAGCAAACATTCAAACAAACATTCATCCCCTTCAAACAAACATTTCCTATCCACTTAAAAAACCCCACTCTGGACAGTCTGGATGAAGAGCAGACACCCGCAGATAAGGTTTCAGCAGAAACACATACTCACTGCATGCTCCTTACTTCAGGCTGGTCTGGCATCGAACTGTTCAGCTCATCTTCCTGCTGCCGCTGTTCCACAATACTCTGTGAAAGAAAGATGCTGAGGTACCTACTTCCAGGAGAAGTCATTGAGGTACGAAGCCCCAGCAGGAAAGAAAAATCCAGTCCGGTCCTCCGAGCAGAGAGGTCAGACCTGTCTCCGGTGAGCACTTGGGGAAGGCAAGCTCCAGGCAGCAAATTTGGACGGCTCATTTTATGACATCCCTCTTCAGCTGGGAAAATGGATCATCTTCTTTTTCTTAGGGCGAGGTGGATTATCAGATTTGAAGTAGCAGGTCTCAGAGCTGGTGCTCTTTCTGAAAGGATCAGCTGGATCCAGGTGAGGAATCACCGACCTTGTGACAACTCACCACCAGCCTTGAGAATCTGTAAAAACTGGTTATTCCCAGGATTCTGGTAACGGTGATTTTCAGATGGATATAGACCAACTGACACAGCAAGAAAGGGAAATCACCTTTTGCATGAAATGTTTGCTATGCCAGACTGTTATCACCGAGATCAGCTGCCAAACAGAAAAATGTAGGGATGGTCTTGGGAATGAACAGGTAGGAATGGATGCATTTTCTGGTTTACACAACACCCCTAGAAATGCATAGACCTGGCTGCTTTCGGCAAGGGCTTTCAGCAAGACACACCCTTCTCCCCAAAGCCACCCCAGCTGATTAAGTCCTGTTTTTCTTTTATTTCTTTAGTAAAGACTCAGCAGAAGGTTTCCAGTCCTGCACTGCAAATAAGGCATCCATACACTGTACAGTGGGCTAAGAGAAAAAAGAAATGCAAAGCCAACAGCTTTCCTGTGTGTATCAAGTGTCTGGATTTTAGAATAACCTGAAAAGACATGGCACTCTTGTCCTGTATTTTATTAGGAAATTAACAGGCTGATTGATAACCTGAAATTACATCGTGAATCTCATTTAAAAAATGTTCAAAATCATGACAGTAATTTTGATTTCTATAAAACATAATGCCCAGATACAATTCCTGTTTGTGCCTGTAAATTTCTACACCCTTAATGTTTATGTACTGTACAGCAGCGAGGCTGGATAATTGTAACATAATCTGTAAAGTTAAATACAGTATACTTTTCTCTGCAGTTCAAGTGAAAGAGATGAAATGTTGAAAAGAAAGCCCAGAATATGAGCAGCACTATGGGAAGGTTCCCTGCGATCTCAGTTCATTACACATCAGCATTTCACACTGCTCAAAGATATTAAAGACCGAGGATGTTAATTGCTGTGTAAAGTTATGAGGCTTTAGGGCATGAGTTTTCCAGGGGAGGGGGAGAGACCGTCATGGGGTACAGGCTCTGCAGCGAGGGCAACAGGGTGCACTGGATGTGTACGATGCTCAAAGTGCAAGACCTGATAAATCTGTTTACATCTCCCTCTTTTGCCAGCGGTATGGGCTACCACCACCACCACTTTGGATTAAATAGCTTTCCCTGATGCTCTGTCAGCTTTAACGGTGTTTCGTGTTCAAAGCAGCGCTGATACGGTACAGGTGCTGACTATCTGCAAGGGCTGAATCGCACCCTTGGTAATCAAAGCCCAAATCCTGCTCACGTTGTGTATGTGAAAAAACCCACACTGAGCCAAACACTGCTGCTGGCTTTATTGCAACTACCACATGGGGTAATGTTCTTCAGCTCCATAGGCTGCAGCTGAGGCCCTCACTCCTCTACATGGCACTTTTCAATGCCAAATGACTCTTGTAGGGAGTTGAATTTCTCAAGATATTATTCAGGAAACTGTTCAAATTGTCACATATGCTGTCTGGATGAGAGATGCTTTCCTGAACCGGGGCCTCGATTCCTGCGAGGATTATGGATGCTCAGTAAGTGGCCAGCTCAAGCACTTAACCAGCAAGCCCAGTTATTTCAGCCTCTTATACTATTCTTGGCGATTGTAAGCTACAAACCAGCAGATTTAAGAAGTAGTGGGCCTTCTTTTTAAAAAGCTATTTCAGGACAAGTACATTCAGACCACTGTGTTTTCTATTTATATATAAATTCTTTGGCAACAATTTTCTAGAAAGCAGAATCATTCTTTCTATGTAATACTTCATCGTCTCTCCATGAAAAACTGATATCTTAAAATATCTATAGCACTTTCCACTATAAATAGTATTGTTCCAGATTAAGGATTAGTTCCTCCCTGAAGAAAAACAGATTTAAAAAATCTGGTCATTATCTGATAACTGTTTACGTAGCAACGTTAAAATAAAACAGAAAAAGAAAATCATTCAGTATGTGGTTTGTCATTCTCTAGAATGTTAGTGTACGTTTATACAATAAAAACACCATAAGTTATCCTAGTTTGTTTTAAAAACCTTAGTAGTAGAAATATATTGCTATCTGCAGATTCATAAACAGAATGCACTTTTTTCCATCTAAGTTCAAGTATTATTAGAATATTATTATTA